>NW_026596234.1:7634459-7674043 GCF_907164565.1 Psammomys obesus | reverse complement strand
GCACCTTCCTAATTAACTTGTAAAACCTCAGAGTCAGGGATGGCTATTGTTATCAGCATCATTAGCGTTTGCAAGAAATCAGTTGTTTGTCCTAAAATGAAGCTTGGTAAATGGGCAGTCTTAGTGCACTGGGCTTCCCTTTAGGATGACTGTAGGAAGCAGTGTAAAACACTAATGAAACATTGATGAGGTCCTTAGCAAAAAGTGGACAATGGCAATAAATGAACTCATCTGAATGCCGATAGGTAGGCCTCCATTTTCACTTTTGAATTTGTGTTTAATTCTGAAAGGCTTCCAATCAAGCAAACCATCTTTTTTAAAACTTACAGTATTTTCACAGATTTTTTTTTCTCCTTAGGTTATATCTAACCAAACACGGTCTTGTGGTTTTACTTTTAATGAGTAGAGCTGTGGATTGCAAAATAAATATGCAGGAACCTATTAGCAGGCCAGTGAATTAGGGTATAAGGAGAGAATTTTCTTACTACTCAAAGAAAACTCTAATTTACATGCAAATGTACAGGAGGAAAAAAAATGTATGCTGGAATTTATTTTTAATGGCTGTCAGATCTCGAAAGAAGACAAGAGGCACAAATTGATGGCATCTCTGACACATTGTGGGCTTGGGCGGTGAAGAAATGGGCTGACGTCCTCAGGATGAACTATTTTAATAATAATCTTGCCACATGAGAAAAATTATTAATTCACCCAATTAACATTAGTATGTAAATTATTCATTAACGCAACTATCAGAATAAAATGAGAATTTCCAGCCTCATAAATTGTCCCCATTCTGCCTTCTACCGTGTAAGAGATGCTGCGTTTCGGAAGAATAGCACTCTGATGAAATATAATTACAGGAGGCAGGACGAAGCCGGGGCAGTGGCTGCTGCAGCGAATTAGCTCTCAGCAAATATGTATGTTGGGTTGTTCTCCATGAATATGGGGCTGAGCCTACCAAGTATGTGTGAATATTTCCTTAACAAAATGGCACTACGCTGGTAACAGCTTAATAGAATGGACGAAAGGGGAAAATACCCCTAAACTCTAAAAAAATGAGGATTTTACCCAGGAATAACTTCCACTGAACACCTCTCCCTTGAAACCAGGTTCCCTTCAACTTGTGCAGAGAGCTAGAACCCCGGATACCTCTACCAACTGAAGCCTTCGAAGTAACAAATTGGTGTGTTTTGTCCGGAGGGGGGAAAAAAAAATCTCCCTGAAATATATCTTTGGGTAGAGAATTTGTTGGATAATTTTTCGTGTCTATGTAATTTTACTGATATGTTATGCTTTATAGGTAATACATGTACACAGCATACATGTATCATGGTGGGTGTATGCATGGTAAAGGGCCCCGTCCTGCGTTTTCATCCTGTACTATTCTACTTACCAACACCCTTCCTGGCATCCCCGTGAGAATCAAAGCTGAAGCACCCCCCTCACAACTCACTCCCGTGGTTTAAAAAGGGGCCTTCCCCTGTGACCCCCTGTGACCCCCTGTGCACACTTTACTTCAGGTTTTCCTGGTCCTCCTCCAGCCTCCATGGCCTTTTCGCTTCTCCTTGAATTCCTCTGTATTCCTGTTTCAGGGTTTGCATTATTCGGTTCCTCTTCCTGGAATGCTCTTCCTCCTGAGGATTCCATGACTGCCTCTGTGTTGTGTGTGTGTAGCGTACGTGTGTACATGGGGAGGCCAGAGGCTACTGCTATGAGGTGTCCTCCTGCATTGCTCTCTAGCTTATCTTTTGAGGCAGAGGCTGTCACTGGATCCAGCCTTACAACTTGCTAGACTGGCTGGCCTGTGAGCTCTGGGGACTGCCTGTCTCCTGCACACATTAGGGCTACCGCCTGTTTCTATTTATTTATTTATTTATTTATTTATTTATTTATTTATTTATTTATTTATTTATTTATTTTACTTTTTAGTGGGGTGCTGGGTATCTCAACATAGCTCAACTCCGCAGTCATTTATAGATCCTTGTAAAGGAGCTACCCAGGCTGTTTGTCACAGGTCCTTACTTGGAGAGCTGGGGGGGGGTAGTCTGCTGGTCCATCCCCAGCGTTTCTGATGCAGCAGGGGCATGTGGCCCTGAGCCTTTCTAGCAGGTTCCGGGTGATGGTTTTGCTGCTGGCTTGGAGTCAATTCCCCCGAGAACCCTTCCCCACCACGTCTCATTTTAATCCTCCGAATGACACTTAGTATTATCCAATGTTTTCTTTTCTCTTTAAATATTTGTCTATCCTCTGTCATCTCAATGAGGACATAGTCTCTGTGAAATCCAGAACACCCTCTACTCTTGATTATATAGTATCTTCAGAGTCTACAATGAAACCTGTCAGGCAACAGATGACAAAATGGGGCTAGTCATTGAGACAAGAAAACCATCCTTGGGGGCTGGTGAGATGGCCCAGTGGTTAAAAGCACTTGCTATTCTTGCTGAAGACCCAGATTCAGTTGCCAGGCCCCACACCAGTTGACTTGTAACCTCCTGTAACATTAATTCCATGAGATGCACTATCTGGCCTTGGTGGGCACCTACACTCACGTACGCACATAGCCTGCCTTCCCCCTCCCCCACATACATGTAATTAAAAATAGAGAAACCATTTTGCATTCTCATTTTGTTCCAGATACCAGGGAAGGGGCCTAAAGGGACCAGAATGAATAAGCATGGTCCTTTTCTGAAGGGCTTAGAACCTACTGAGACATACGACCATTGTCTCTAACATATGTGTGATCTCCTACGGCCTGTGAGCACCCATATTCCAAACTCATTGTTATCTCACAGCACAGCAGACAGTGGTTGAAGGATGATTCTTATAGTCGCATACTCTGGACATGAAGTTGCATAACCTTTTGAAACCGCCTGTGCCTCTGAACATGGGGTTGGTAACCAGGAAATGCTGAAGTCTCTTGATTGGCAGCCTCCCGGCAGAGCTCATTAAGGATTTTCTATTTTTAAATGACTTTAGAGGGAATCATCATTATATTTTTTTTCTCATTTGCATTTACAGAGCCCAGCAAGAAATAGGCTCTTGGGGTTTTTTTTTTTTTTGTTTTTTTTTTTTTGTGGTTGGCCCTAGATTTTTTTTTTTTCCAAATTAATTTTTAAAGAAAATCAGCAATTTTTAGTGTTTGAGGCTGAGGATAAGAGAGATTTTTAAACACAATAATGTTAGGAAATTGAGTGGGTTAAGTTTTGAGAAAGAAATATAAATACCAAGTCAAAGCCGTATCATATCCCCACCGCCGTCTTTGGAGATCAGCATGGCTACAGGCTGAATTGTACACTGGCTTCCTCTCTAGAAGAGATTGGCCTTTTATCCCAATAGCACACTTTCTGTTTGTGTATTTGCTGCTGGAGGGAGGAGGAAAGATCATTTTGTAAACAAGCCAAAAGAAGTATGATTCTCCAGCCACCAGATTAAGGCTGTTTATCATTCATTTCTGTAAGAATAAACAAGTTGTAATGTTTTGAGTGCATCAGAAGGTAAATAAAACCAAATCATATTACGAAATAAATCGGCGGAAAGCTGCCTCCGTCTTTCAGAGCAATTAGCTGGGTGATTCGTTATTGTTTTTGCCTTGAGTTTTACATTGGAAAATCAAATTTGAAAATTAGGCTGGGAATGACGCGAGGCATTTGCCACATTTATTACCAATTACCTCTTGAAGGCTGTGTTTACTCATAAAATTATCCCAATTTCAACATCGTGAGCAAAATTCCTGATCTGGAAAAATTTGTTTAAAATTCTAACCTGGGGACAAAATTCATTAGTCAGCTCTTACATTATGTAGGGCCCTCGCGACAAGAAAGTGGCATTTCAAGAGAATTATTTGTTGCTCTATTGCTTTCCAAGGCCTTTGCTGTTTACAGGGCATGAATGGCGCACGTGCTGTGAAAGATGGTTTGTTCGAGATCGGTTTACACACTTGAATATGCAGAGCCTCTGTGGTTTCAAGTCCTAATTGTCAACCTGAAATTAAAGTCATTGGCATTTTGGGAAATGCTCTTACATTTTATTATCATGGTGTTCTGTGCATGGGACCATAAATATTTCTGTACCTACAATATCTCTTTATTGGCTCTAAAAGGCAGATACGGAAAAGAGACAAAGGATGGTTTTGGGGGCAGGACAAAGGTCACATTAAGAGCAGTTTGCTCTGTTCTTTTCTGGGCTCTCTTGAAGATTTGAGAAAAAAAAAAAGTAACATATCAGTCCCAAAGCTCTACCGTTTTTGGGACAAGGTCTTTCAGTGCTCAGATCCACAGTGACTCATTGCTACCGTGTTTTCTGTCTCTGCCCCAGTCCTGAAACGTACAGGGGACCAGCTGCCCCTTCGTGGAGCTAGGCGTAATGACAGAAAAACAAATCATGAATGGACGTGTCAGAATGAGGCCACGTGCTCCCGTCCTTTTCCAGCTGCCCTGCTTGGGGTGGACATCTTTGACAGCCCATACAAGTGAGGCAGCTCCCAGTGCCCGGCGAGCAACAGCCCTACCATGGCACATCAACCCCCATGGGATGGCAATGTTCCCTGTTACAGCAGCATAACTGAATCTGTCCTCGGGAACACAGACACTGCACCTGTGATGCAGGAGCTCTTTGTATTAATTTAGATGGGACGTTATGCAAATGAAGACTCAAAGTTATAAAGATTTCACTGGGCTGTTTACAGCATTTCGATGCATTCTAGAGGTTTCTTACAGAGTCCAGCCTGCAATATTAAGGCCATTAATCTGTACATACCATTGCCTTTTCTTTTTCTTGCAAATGACATTTTTGGATACACCTGAATATGGTTGCCCTTTTGTTTAAAATTCTCTTTACAATCCAGTTATGCTCAGGTCCAGGAAATTGCTGGCTGATCCCAAATTGATTGGGTCAATAAAAATCTAATTTCCTGGCTGGCTGCATCAGACTATTTCATCTAGAAAACTCTTTTGTGTTTAGAACTTCAGGAAAATGAGAAGAAATTGATAAGTATTGGGTACTTAACTACATTCTGGTCTAGAGTAAAATGTTTCCAGGCAACACAGTAGGTAGGCAGAGCTAACACCTACTGCTAACTCTCGTTTTCAGAGGCGGAGACAGCTAAGTTCCGCTACACTAAGTTCCGCTACACACAGCTTCCCTTGCTGCCAAGCACAGAGCCTGTGATTCAGCCTAGCCTAGAGCCTCACTAGATTTCATGGCAAAAGTCTGGGCTGCAGTGGCTCCAAACCGCTAGGCTGAGCCACCAGCTCTGACATGTCAATTAGAAAGATGAGTAATTTCAAGAAACAGAAAAGAGATTCACTCAAGTTCGGCCACATTGGGAAGAGGAAGAGATAAAGTGGTCTAGTCAAAGTCTGTCTTGGGGATACTTAGGCCTGCACACAGGAGGACTCTGGGGAGAAATTGAGACGTACGCGCAGTTAACCAGTCCTGACAAACGTGTGGTCTCATCTCAGTTCTGGCTCAGCCAGGCGGTCTGGAGATGTCTTTACTCTACAGATTTAGTCTTTCTGGTGAGTGCCACACCCTGCAGTTCACAGTTTAGGCCATATGAGAAGTGGGCCTTATTTATCAGTCTCCAGTTCTTTGCTATATCTCATTAGAATGTATCTGTTGGGTCAGGCTTGGTGATTGACAGCTGTAACCCCAGTCCTTGAGGACCGAGGCAAAAAGAGTACATGAGTTAGAGGCCAGTGTGTGTGTGTGTGTGTGTGTGTGTGTGTGTGTGTGTGCACATGTGTGTGCTCACATGTGTGTGTGCTCGATAGTATGTCATGATATAAGCAAGAAGCATTTTTACAGGGTTGCTCGTCCTATGTACACATGCAGACGAATTAGTAAAGGTCGGCCAGCGACCATCAGCATTACAGGTGCAGCCCAGCTCAGCATGAATCCACAGTCTCAAGCCCCTCTTGACAGCTCCACTCCCTGCTTTTCCTCCCTGAGACAAGTCTCTCTTCCTTACTGGGGAAAGAGAGTGGCTGCAGAGACAGGTACCGAGGGATCGCCCCATTTGAGGGAGAAGGCATCTCTTAGCAAGAATCTGCTCTGCACGTGTTCTCTCAGTTACAGAGGCCACTCAAGATATTCTAATGAGGGAGCTCCTGTTTTCCTCCTCCACAGGAAGGCAGGTGGTGGAAGAGCCAGAGATGTTTGGGAAAATTTCCCAGGGGAAATGGTGGTGGTGGAGGAGGAATCTCTGTCTGCTAATTAAAAGAATGAACTCGAGTTAAAGAGCCATGAGGGACGGTTGTCGTAGTAACGCAACCCATGTAAGAAAGTGTTTCTGAAAAAAAAAAAAAAAAAAAAAAAAAAACCCAAAAAACCCTGCTGGTCTATGAAGTGATGTTTGTATGAAAGATGTCTTGTTTTCAGCCCTACACTTGGAAGACTTGGAAGATTTATGGTGTGGCAGTCACACTAATCCTTCGACATAGGCAAGATGGATTATAATAGAATGTAAACAGTATTGAACAAAAACAGAAGATAGTTTCTCAGCCTTGTGTGTCAATGTTATTAAATGCTACTGAAAAGAAAATAATTGGGAAAACACATTCTAAGGGCCCACATGCCTCTGCCCTAATTTATTTTGAGTGGCTAAAGAGGTGTAGATGAGTATGTCATATTCCAAATAATCTTATTAGGGTGTACTCAGTATTTTTACTTATATAATATACAAAATACATCGGCTGGAAACAATTTCCTCTTTCAAGCTCGGTGGCTCAAACTGCATGTCTCAATATGGCTCTGTGGGTCAGCTGAGTGTCTCCAAGGAGGGTCTGAGGGGTCAATGAATCTCAGTTGACCTTACTCTGTGTTGACCAGATGTGTACTGAGTGGTTCTGTTTGATCACTTTTTCTGATGGTTACAGAAGTTGTTGGCTTTAGGTTGGTCTAAAATGGCCTTGGTCCAAACAGCAGGCCTCTTCAAGTAAGGTCTCATCCACTGACTGTCTGCTTCAGGCTTGTTTAAAGAGAAGGCAGGACTCCTGGACAGAATAGACACTCTGTAAATTCTCATCAAGAAGCACACCCGTGATGCCAGCTACATTGTACCAGTCAGCTAAATCACGAAGTTAACTCAGGTTCAAGGGCTGGAGGAGACTTCATTGCCTGTAAGGATGGCTGAAGGAGGTAGAGAAACAAAACGTTAGGAAAGGTGGACACACTTTAAAACTCAACCTGCAGTAGAGGGTGTTCTTTTTCTTGTTTGGGGGATGATTTACCAGAGTTCAGCAGAAACAGTAGTGAACTGTTATTCACTGGAAACAGTGGAATCAGATTCAATGGAGAAGATACCATTGGAAGAACTTGCCTTGTCTTCTCGTGGACCGAGGGTTAAAGAATTCAACTTCATACAAAATTGTGGCGCACACTACTTTCTCACTTAGGCCTGTGAAGGAGGCCATTAAAGACACCCCTCCTCCAGAAGCAAACAGACATTCTGAACTAGCTGGATAGAGTTGGGGTAATTACGTGTGAAATATTCTGCCTATGTAATAATATGTCAGGAAACCTAATACATTAAAAATAAATGCGGATATGCTAGAATTATGAAAAGTGGCTTATATCGCAAATACTTTTAGCCTGCAAATGAACCCGAGACACGGAAGTATGGTGCAAAGCACTTTTATAGCTATATTTTATATAACTTTTGTAGCTATAGACAGGATCATGAAATACCAGCTCAGTTGATCTAGTTATAATCAGTGTCATCCTACAAATGTCTTCTTCTGTGCTTTAAGCATGTCACTACCATTTGCTACATCTTATTTGGACATGTAACATCTGAGGCTTAAATCTGAGGTCTTTCGACCTTACAGGGGTCAAGCAGTCTTCTTAACATACCCTGTGTGAACCACACTCACGCCATCTTGTGAAGCTCTTTAATTTGGGTTGGACAATGACAGTTCCCCAAACTACAGTAATTTGACTTCCAGGACTGAAATAGTTTTATTGTCTGGATCCTTCTCTCTCTGTCCTAGCGGCTGCCAGCAATGGGCCATCCAGAGAGATGGCTACAATCCTCGCCATTCTTTAACTCACTCCTCCCTGGTTACCAACTATGAACCAAAATAAGGAGACCTCTCAGTCCCTTTCTCCCTTCCCCCTTCTTTGTAATATCCTAGTTTGCAAGCAGACACTGGGCTCTGATTCTTACAGCAGAGTACTCCACACTCCAGGCTTTTCTACCAAATCAGAGTCTCTGGTGGAGGTCTTTATTCCCTTGTCTGTCTTCCCAGGCTGCCGTCCTTCTGCCTTACTTCAACGCTGTTACCTACAGAACAGTAAGCCATTCAACCCCGTCTTCCTGGGGTGCAGAGGTTGGAGGAGGAGTGCCCTACCAACTTCTCCTGAGGAACTCCTTTGAAACTCATCTTTTTCCATAGTTCTTTTCTGGCTTCTTTGTTTTCAGGTTGTTCTGTCTTCCATCCTTCCATACCTCTCAAACACTGCAAGGGGACACTGGCAGACCACTCTCCAATTCGGCTCCAGCATCATTCCAATTTTCACAATCTCCACTGAAAACTTTAAAAGAGATCCTACATCTATGCAATTACTCCATTGAATTGAAATTTTTCTTCACTGTCTCCCCACAATTGAGATGTTTTACATACACACACACACACACACAGACATGCACACACATCTATAAAGTTAGATCCATGTTGTATTAATTTTTTTTTAATTAAATTCCCTAGTGCAGTCTATACTGCACAGCTACTGTGTTGAGGGAGATGAATGGAATGAATCAGGACTCCAGCCTCCAATCCTTTGGAGTGTCTGTCTTCTATCTCTTGGTTTCTCTTTCATATACTATAGCTTTTTTTGTTGTTGTTTGATTTTCAACACTAATTCAATTTGCCACAATACTAAGATGGTTGCTAACTTCCCTGGGACATTTTAATTCTGTACTTGACCTTAACTTTCATCAAGGTTTAATCATGACCTTGAGTCTTGGCTGTTAGCCAGAGCTGTGCCATTTTGCAAAGCTCCTCCATTTTGGTTGAATAGTGGACTCCAGAAACTATGGTAACTTGGTGTGCAGAATCCAGGTATTTCTTTTTCTCTATATCGTTGCCTTCCCAACCTCTCAACCTCTCAGTCACAAGATGTGGTTATCTACCAACCTTGGGCCCAAAAAGGAAACTTTTTGATCCATCACCTTGCCTTGCCTCTTCCCACTTTTCTCCAGTCACCCCAGCCTGTTGGCACACAGCCACCTCTCTGGTTCCTTGACCTAGAAGAGCACCCTCTGTAGATTTTCCCAGACGAAGCCTGTGCTCTTGCAGAGTCCTTGGCTTCCTTGCTTGTCTTCTTTCAGCTGACTACACAGCGCCTTGTTCCCTTCTCAGTTGAATTCCCTGCTTAAGGAGAAGCCTCATCTGGCTTCATTGTGGCCATACCCTCTCAGCACTCACTCAAGCATTTCCTGAAGTTTTGTAGATTCGCTATCCGCCAGGGCCATACTTTTAATTTTTTAAAAGGTATTTTTCTAGGACCTTTATACATTTCCGCTTTCTCTTACGAACTCATCCTTAGCTGTTTAAAGCTGCAACATGGTCTCCACTCGGTATGTGTGTGGTTTCTTTTTCTTTTTCTTTTTTTTTTTTTTTTATATAGCATCTCTCTATTCTCTCCATTTATTCAATCAACAGTGAACACTTCCTGATTCAGTTTTCTAGAAGGGGAGACAGACAATCAGCGGATGGACCATGATTTAATACGGAGAAGGGTAAAGTCCCATAGCAGGAGGCTGCTCGTCTGAGGCCGATCCCATATTCTTTAAGTCTCTACCTCAATGTGAACAGACTGAAGCTTAACGTAGGAGAGTAGCAAAAAGCCGAGTTTCAGCCAATCAGGGACAGCCAACTCTCACATCATTCCAGGCCTAAATAAGGCCCATCACACCATCTCAGGATGCTTAGCCACAGCCAATCAGCTGGTGCCTGTACTCTGCATCAGGGCCCAGCCTACAGAAAGGTCACCATTCGTACTCCCCCAACCTCTTCTAGTTCTTAGGGCCGCCTGACTCATGAGTCATTCCCTGTGCAAATAAACTCTGAAATTTAATATGCATAAAGTTTTATTTATTTATTTCTTCTTTGAACAAGGGACACATGGGAAGAAATACTGAGGGAGCCACGGGTTTCAGTTTTAGACAGGACGGCCAGAGAGGAACTCTCTGAAAGAGCGATGTGGAAGCTTAAACTCGAGGTAGCTAATTGGTTTCCTCTGCTACCTGAAACACGCTGTGTGCAGTGCCCACTTAGTTCATATCCTACCAGCCTACAGACGTTAAGCCCTAGTGCTGGCTGAGCTTTGTTTATACTTTTGAAAGTGTCTGTTCTTTATGGAAACTTAACTTCTGCGTGAGTCCTGTGTTTCATCCCTCAGGCTTACCATCCCACTGAACTTGGAACTAGGTGACCTTACTTGGACGCTTCCCACCATCATGGCCCATCCTCGACTAGGCTTGTGTCCTTTTGGCCTCAGAGTTAGTTGGAGGTAGGTTTTTATCACCTCCCCACTGAGAACAGGTGCCGCCAACACCACCAGAGTCTACTTATTTCTGCACACAGCAGAGAATTGATCACCGCTTCTTTGTCTCTGCTGGTTTAATGGATGCTCAGGGTGTTGGCATTGATTTTGAAATGAGAACATTTGCTAAGTAAGTACTTCTTAGGGGCAACAGCCTTTTACCCGAAGGTACCATCTCCAGCGTGCCATCTCCAGTGTGCGTTTCTTGAGAATATTAGGAGGTCTCTGAAAAGTCTCAGAGACAAGTTCAGGGGGGCCCTGAGATAGATCGTTGGGGTTGAGGTAAGGAGTTTATTAAAAGAGTTATTGATGCCGTGCACAGATAGGAAGGCAGCAGCATGCCAGGGTCAAAGAGAAAGGAGATCAGGGCCCATGGCTTTGCTTTTGTTTGAACCTGTGTATGTTTGTGTGTGTGTGTGTGTGTGTGTGTGTGCATGTGTGCATGTGTGTTCATGTGTGTCTTAGTTTCATTTCCTCTTGCTGTGATGAAATACTGACAAAAGCACCTTAAGGGAGAAAGTGCTGATTTGACTCCTAGATCTAGACCATCATCCTGGATAGTAGGGAAGTCATAGTGACGGGAGCTCGAGGGAGCTGCTCATATCGTATGAATAGTCAAGAAACACAGAGGGAGAAATGAACACATTCATCTGCTTTCCCCTTCCTATGCAGTTCAGGACCTTCTCCCTAGGGAATGGTCCCACCCATGGTCAAGATGGGTCTTCCCACACCTGTCAGTGTAATCAAAATAATCTCTCACACTCATGCTCAGCAGCTAACATAAAATATCAAAGTATGTTTGCAGGGTCACAATTGTGTACGTGAAGGCTGAAGGACAGCCTCGGATGCCATCTACATTTGTTATTTTCAAACTGAGTTTAATATATGAATGTTGTGTTTTGATCAAATCCACCCCTCTTCCCTCCCCTGTAAATCCTCCCATCACCTCTTTCTCCCAACTTTATTCTTTCATGATCCCCCACCCCCACTCCACTGAGCCCACATAAGCTGCTTGTAAGCACTGAGCCATCTCTCCAGCCTGTGTTGTTTGTACTTTGATGCTGTATCCAAAAAAACTCCAGCCCAGGTAAATGATGAAGCTTTTTCCTCTATTTTCTTTGCCCAGAATGTTTTCAACTAGCCTACCCCTTGTCATTTCCTTCAGGCAGACAGCCAACTCGTAGGAGGAGGAAAACCGTACTAATTTTAATATTTTGTTTTCAGCCTTAAAACAACTAAAATGTTACTTCGGAAAGAAGCCGGGCTCAGGTCCAGCCGCCACAAACATCACTGCATCCCATAGTCTCTTGAATCTGATTCTACTTACTACACTCCACTGCCAGCGGTGGTTGCCATGGGCTTCTTTTCCTGCAAAGATCCTGGATTAGAATCGGCTCACCACTCATTTCTGCATCATGGAGAAGACAGGGGCAGAACGCAGCTCATCCTGAAATCTAATGTTGGCAGTGGAGGAGCAAACACGCAACTGGACTTTGCTGTTGCTGTTGCTGCAGTGTGTTTTAGTAGGGCGAACTGCTTTGTCTGGTGATGGTTTCTTTGTTTTAAAAATTTCTTGCAGTTGGATGAGTATATTCAAGATCACATTCTTTTTTTTTTTTTTCTCTGATGAATATGTGTCTGTGGCCGTTTATTGTTTGCCATAGACCTGCTTTGAGGAGCATGTGTCTGGGACATCTCATGAGAATGCAGTGGCATTCCAGTTTGCTTTATGTCGCTATGATAAATGCTGTGACCAAAAGCAACTTGGGGAAGAGATGGTTGATTTTAGGTTACAATTCTAGGGTGATACTTCACCGATGAAGAAAATACACTCGTGGCTTGCCTACAGGCAGGGTTCACACTTGAGAGTATCTTTCCCCAGATGACCCTAGCATGTGTCAGTGGACAAATAACTAAGCAGGAGAGGGAGGAAAGGGCTTACTTGGCTTACAGTCTTAGGTTGAAATTCGTCACTGCTGGGAGTCAGGGCAGGAGCCACGGAGGACCACTGTTGGTTGTCTTACTCTCTGGTTCATGCTCAGGGCCCCCTGCTTAGGAGTGGTGTGGCCTACAGTGGGCTGGAACCTCTCCCATCAATCATTAGCCAAGACCGTCTCCCACAGACATGGCCAGAGGTCAGCCTTAGTGAGGCACTTCTTCAGTTGAGGTTCCCTCTTCCCAGATGACTTTTGGTTTTGTCAAGTTCACAAACCAACCAGTTACATAGTGACTGGTTGTGGCGTCTATCCCCTAAAATCCCCACTTAAACCAAAACCAAATGGAAAAATGAAAAACAAACAAACAATTTTTCACCACCACCAGCAACCAAGAAACACAGGAACAAGAAGAGGTGGCCTACTTTTCTCTTAACTTCATATTTAGGATCAGTCTTCCCAGTAAGTCCTGAGTAATGCAGTTCTTACTGGAAGTAAACATCTGTATTTAAATAAAGTGCATGTTTTTAGACTCATTCTCGATTGACAAATAATCCTGATGACTACAGGCTGAATGTCTGAAAAATTTTCTCAATTCTTGGTCCAATGAGAAGAAGTGAAAGTCACATTCCAGTTTGAGTGTACCAAGGGAATGTTACATCACTAGATCATGCAGAGAAAGCTCTGGGGTTTACAATAATTCTACCTGTGAGACATTACACCCACACATGGACATACACACACACACACACACAGACATATACAGACATGCACATACAGAAACTTACACACAGACACACTTGTACAGACATGTATGCAGGTATACATAGAAGTGCATATGACCACCACACACACAGACATGAAGGCACGCGTGTGTGCACACGCGCATACACACACACATACACACAAACAAACATGTGTACGGCTCGTGAACTGTACTACTGGGGAAACTGGCCCAGAACAAGAGTGAGGTTGAGAAGTGTCCAAACCCTAAAAACCTTGAGAGCAACAGGGGTAGGGATCGATCACTCCCTGTTCTGTGCCTGCATTTCCGGGTACACGTAGTCCTGCTACCCCACCCCCACCATTCTCCAGGTAGTCACGCAGCCTGGTGACATGTCCAGCTAGCACCTGGAGTTCCTCTCTGTGCAAGTGAAGCATGCCTAGCACCTTAGCCCCACCCACCCGAAAATCCCTCTCCACCTCCCCAAGGCTTATATAGCCCTTACTCCTCCCAATAAAGAGAGCTGTATCTTTGAAAGAGCTGTGTCACTGAAAGGGTTGTATTGGAGAAGGCTATCCCCACCAACAGTGTCACTGAAAGGGTTGTATTGGAGAAGGCTATCCCCACCTCTCAACCCATCCTCCCGGCCAAGCTTCATTCTGTAACCAGCATCTGTATGCACTGGTGCCTGAGCTCCCTAAGGGGAAGAAATGAACCCTAGGCGCTAGAATGACAGACATAATGTAGACATACACAGATACTCATATAGACACATACATGCACGAACACACACATGTACACACACCCCCTTACACATACATAGATAAGCACACATACTCAAACTTGCAGATATATAAACACATACACAGATACATACACACACCACCTGTACACACACACTTAGAGAAACATGCACAAGTACATACACAGATAAACACACAGGCACACATGTATGAGCATGCACACAGACACACAAATGCACAAGCACTGACATAGATATACATACATGTACACGCAGAGAGACATACACACAGAGATACACATAGCCTGACCACGGTGCCATAAGCCTGAGCCCCAACCCTAATCTGCTTGTCCCTTCCCTTTCTATGGAAGATGTCTCGGTCCCCACAGACAAACAAGGCAAATGACATTTGTATTGGTAGCAGTTGCTGATTAATGGCCTCCTCAAATGCGGAGACTAAAAGAAATGATAGCCAGTTAGAGGAATTAATCATTTTCTGACAGCTTGCCTGAACAGACCATTTCCTCGGCTCTGTGGGAGATGGTGGTCTTGGACTGAAATCCATTCAGTTATATATCAACCATTTCAAATAAAATAATTTTATATATATTATCATGTTTGGTGTATAATGTATTTGCAACAGCCTTCACAGTTTTCAATAAAAAAAAATCCAGAATCATGAAGGTAAGAGATAGAAAGAGGGAGAGGAGGAGGAGGAAATAGAGGGAGAGGGGGAGAGAGAGAGAGAGGGAGAGAGCAAGTGAGTGTTGAGAGATACATTTTCAATGAACCAGGGGGTTCCTGTCAGCTTTGATTTTTAGTTAAATGCAAACAACAATACTAAAAACATGACCAAAGAGCTCTGCCTTTAAAGTCAGATAAAAAGCACACAGAAAAGGTGAGTGTTCCTCCTCCAAAACAATGCCCCCCCAAGCTAGGAAATGTAAATAAACGTTGGCTGTTTGTCCTGTTTCTCTTGCTTGACCCATGGGACTATTTCTCTGTAATACATACTTATTTTATTTACTGTTATAATGGGTCAACATCATAAATGCTCATTGTCCTTTAGTTCTCACTAAAGGCATATCTGGCAAAGGCATATTTGGATTTGGTAATGTTCATTCCACCCTTAACCACGAGAATTGGAAATACAGTTTGTAACTAAATTTTAAAATTATTTTGTGTAAATAAATGTTTGCCTGCGTGTGTGTATGTGTATCACGTGTGTGAAGTACCCAGGGAGGCCAGAAGAGGACACTGGATCCCTTCAGACTGGACTTACAGGTGGTTGTGAGTCCCCATGTGGGTGCCGGAAATCGAACCAGGATCTTCAGGAAGAACAGTCAGTACTCTTTTTTTTTTTTTTTAAATTCTTTATTAATTACACTTTATTCACTTTGTATTCCCCCTGTGGTTCCCTCCCTTTTCCTGTCCCAGTCCCTCATCTGCATGCCCCTCCCCAAGTCCACTGATAGGGGAGGTCATCTTTTCCTTCCTTCATTGTCTACTTCTGTAGCCTGGTAAGGCTGCTCCCCCCTCAGGGGGAGGTGATTAAAGAGCAGGCCACAGTCAGTACTCTTAACTGCCACTCTCTAACCCAGTATTGGTTTCTTTTCTCACTGTTACTAAATATCCAACAAGAAGAAACTAAGGAGGAAGGGCTTATTTGGGGCTTACAATCCAGGAGAAACAGTATGCCACAGTGGGGAAGTGACGGTGGCAGGGACAGGTGGTGGCTGTCACATTGTACCCATCGTCAGAAAGCAGTGAGGGATGAATGGTTGTGCTCAGCTCATGTTCTCTTTATTAGGCGGCCTGGAAACCTAGCCCACGCCAGCTTGCATTCAATGTGGGTTTTCCTAACTCACTCAGAAAGTTCCTCAGACATCGCCAGAGGTTTGTTCTAATGGTGAATCCAAATCTGCTGATGCTGACAACAAAGATTAGCTGCCAGATCTTTCAGTCCTGACACACCTTGCTTTGATAGCCCACACATCTGAGTCAGGGCCTGCCTTGCTTTGCCGAGCCTGTCCCAGCCCTGCTTTCTCCTCCTTCAGAATGGAAACAAAGCCGCTTTGTAATCCATGTGGTCCTACGATACGGGCTTGCGAATGTCAGCCTGATGGCCTAGCCCTGCCTGTGCTCATTTCAGTACAGTTGGCAAGCTCCCCCCCAAAAAAAACAAAAACAAAAAAAAAAACAAAAAACAATCTTTAAAACATTTCAAATGGCTGGAAAGACCTCAAATGGAGAACATTTGCAGCTTGTGAAATGGACAGGAAATTCAATTGTTGGCTTCCACAAATAAAGTTTTATTGGCACACGGCTACTCCGTTGTGTTAAGTGTTTTCTGTGACTGCTTCCATGCTCCAGTGGCAGGGTGAGGTGTCTTAGTTAAGAGACATGTGAAGCCTAGAATGCCACAGATCTGTACCATCTGACTTATTCCAGGAGGGGGAAAAGGGTGCCAGTCTCAGCTGCTCTCTGTCATAGCCCAGCTCTGTTCTCATTTTCCACTTCTTTCCAGGAACCACATGGCTTCCTGCATTATTTTTCTTTAGACATGGTCATCTCTTTACCTGGAACCTTTGCTTCCCTCTATCAGAAGATATGGTTTTAATACCACAGGGGCCTGCGCTTTTCCTCTTGTGACTGAGTCAGACTCTGCCTTCTTCCTGAGACCTTCTGAGCAATGCTGTTTAAAAGCTCAGACCTCCTCTTTTTATTCTTTCCTCTCTTGCAGTTGATGTGTCCTCAATATTCTCACATTTTCAAGTTTTTGCCTAATTATTTTGTCTACGCTTGCTGCAGTGTAGCGATCATTTGCTGAAGGCCTGGTGGCTTTCTGCAGAGCCACAACACACACTGTAAAGAGACTGTTTTCTGAATGTTTTTAGGGGGTTATTGTGTCTACTACTTCTAAGTAAGAAGCTACCACAGCACCAGGGATGAGACAGAGTTACATCACTGTCATTGTCGTCATTCTGTCCCCTCAGTCCCCATGATGCCTCATCTGATAGACTCTTGGTGGGACCAACAGTGCAGTGTCCCCAGCAGCCTGCCTGCTTTGTTCCTTCACGGCTGAGGTCAGCCCAGGATGCTCACCCTCAACCCATGTTAAGAGAGGTGTTTCTGTTTGGGGTGCAACAAGCAGTCTCCTCTCTTAGTAGAGCTGAGTAAGTTGTTTGATCATGGTCTCAGCTGCACCATCAATAATTAAGGGAAACATCTTACCGGCGTGCATCTTTGGATTTTCTTTTTAATTCCTAGAGGGGAAAAGCATTTAATGAAACAGTCAAGTAAAACCGGCTTTCCTTCAGAGCTGAGTTTCAATGGGAACCGCAAACAGCATCTATAGGATCACCAAGAAAAATGTACAATATTGGATACTCCTGCCTAGACAAATGCGAACCTTCTCTTTTTTCCTTTGTCTTTCTGTCTCTGTCTCTCTCTCATGTGGTTATCTGAATCTGTAATGGTTCATGGGTGCAACAAGCAAAGGTTGACATTTAGTGTCTTTCTCTATCATGCTGAGCTTTTTTTTTTTTTTCTTTAAGCAGATCTTTCTAAACCTGGAGCTCACCAATTCAGCACAACCAGCTGGCCAGCCTGCTGCAGGGATCCTCCTGTCTCTGTCTCCCCAGCACTCGGATTACAAACATGAGCTACCACACCCAGCTTTTTGACATGGGTGCTGGGGTCCAGTCTTAAGGCCTGAAACTTTGATGGTAAACATGACCAACAGGGCCATTTTTCTAGCCTATGTTAAACTATTTACAGAACAGAATATCCATTCAAAGTAAATGCAGATTCTCTGTAGGGCATAAGATCGTGTCCCGAGCTCATCAGGGTTTTGTCCGAGCTTCTTAAGATAATGACTAAATTAGTCAGAATATGCTAAGCAGTGCTTCAGCAATGAGTATTGTACAACTACAACAGAGCTCAGTGTTGGAACATAATAAAGTTTTGCATGCTCAGTACATCCCAGTCTGATGCCAGTTAGCAGCTGTCCTCCACCTGGGTCACAGGGTCTCTGAGGTTACTGAGGCAAAGAAAAAAACAGAGGATACACATTGGCTCTGAGCTGCACTGGTTCCCTTTGCCCTAACATATCATACCCCAGAGGACAAGTATGGGAGCAGGAAGCTGAGCCAGGCAGAGATGGGGATGGAAAGGCTTGATCTGCAACCTGTGACCGGGGGATTTTCATGCGGGGTTGGTGGTGGTGGCTTTCCCTAGCCAACCACACCATTCTGTCTTCTTGTAGTTTTCAGAGGGGGCAGCGGGGAGATGGAGTCTCACTCATACCATTTAATTGATAGATATCCCCTTGCAGATGCTCTCATTCAGGTTGTTTCTGATTTGCAATGGCAAAAGAAGGGGGGAAGGTTCGCTCTTTAGTTAATGTACACATTAAACAGGACACCCCACCCATAGCCCCAGCTTGCTTAGGGTACTTGGTACATTTCTCTTGAAGAGAACAGTTCAGGTTTGTTGGGATGCTTGCCATTTCTTTTATAGTAGCTGGGAGGGCAGAGAGAGAAAGATGCTGTTAATGTGAGCGTGATCTGAAAGGGCCCAGAACCAAACCTAATATGTGTCACATATACTGTGCGTCTATCCCTTATGAGGTTGGGCCAGTGTGACCATTTCCAGAACACATCCCGTGGTGTGTCTGCCACAAGAGGCCACAAACATATCCCCTACATTAAGATTCAAGACCATAGATAAGGTCTGTGCCACCCACTGGCACCATGCAAAACATTAGAGCAGACATACAGGCTGACCATTATTTGCAGAGTTGTGTGTTTACATGTCACGGCTGAAGTCAAGCTGTTATTATCTTTATTATAGCTTAGAATGATCAGGCATAAAATCAATGCTCCCATATGCTTCTGGTAATAAAACTTTCTGGGAATCACAGAGTAATTCAGCCTCTGTCACAAGGGGCTCCTGCTGTGGCCTGCTGGGAGTGGACGGGAGGGCATTTTTGTTTGTTCGTTTGTTTAATCTAGATATGTTTTGCTCCTGAAGTGGAAAGCATTGCCTTTTAGCTGCACACCCTGCTGAATGTCCAGCTTTTGTTTGTGTAGAGGGCTAAATCAATACTTAGAATAAGTGATTAAATACAGCCTGAAGATGCCAGTCATGGGTTCATTCATTAAGGAGGCAGCGTTGGGGAAGACAGTGAAGAGTAATACAGAAAACGTGAGTTGGAGCTAAAGGGGGCCAGAATTCTAGTTCTCACTGTCCTTTTAAGTGGCTCTTCAACCTTTCCTTTGTTCCTGCATTTTCTCATGTGTTTTGTAGGAGATTAATCTGGAACATTCTAAAAACCCATCCTCCACTAAATTTTTTCATTATGCGCTCTCTATAAAAGACAGTGCGAAGTCCTGATGAGACCTGATAGACTAGGGTCAGATGAAAGGGGAGGAGGACCTCCCCTATCATTGGACTGTTGGAGGGGCATAGGAGAAGAAGAGGAAGGGAGGGTGGGATTAAGAAGGGGGTGGGGGAGAGGGCTACAGCTGGGATACAAAGTGAATAAACTCTAATTAATAAAAATAAAATAAAAAATAAAAAAAGACATGGTGAAATTAATCTGTTCTTTAGAATGGCCCCTAAAATAAACAGGTTTGGTCTTTTTCTTTTGTTTGAGACAGGGCCTCATCTATCCCAGGCTGCCATTGAGTTCACTAAGTAGCCAAGGATGACCCTGAACTTCAGATCCTCCCACCTCTGGGTCTCATCTGGAGTGTTGGGATGGCAGGTATGTGTCACCAGGCTTGACTGGAATAAACTTTTGAAGCAATTGGTAAGCAGCCAGTAAACATGTTAAAATAATTAATGACATACCACATCTTAGGAGAAATAATTCGAAAATAAAGTCATCTCAACCTGTTTCTAAAAATGAAAACATGCCTAGGTAGGAGGTGAGTCGTGGAAACGAACAGCTGTTCTTTCTGGGTGGCTTAGAGATGGTACTCAGTTTTTTTTTTCTAATGTCTTCAGCACTTTGTAAATTTTCTAAACTCTAGAATTAAAGAAAATCCTTTTTCATTGTCTTTAAATTTGACCACTTACTAAATATCTAAATTTTTATCTCCTCTGGTGTCTCTCAACCCATGAGGACACTAGTCCTGCTTTCCCTATTTCTAAAGCACATATTTATAAAGTAATTATAATGAAATAAAATCAGAAACAATATAATTCAAGATTGCATATGTCATAACTACTAGCTTGTGTGTGTGGAGGGGTCCTGTGACCTCGGGCACTGAGGGGAAATAACAGAGTCTCAAGTCTCCCTCTTATCTCTATTAAATGCTTATGGAACTCACATCAATAGGACAAAGGAGACCTGTCCCCTTTCTCTTCTCTGGGAAGAAACAGCTACAAGAATCTGTGTTCTGACCTGATGCCCACCACCCCCATCATTTCTCACCAATCCCATTCATCTTTCTGTTCCCTGGGCACAGAGTTTGCCACGAGCCTTTGTGGTCCCCATGTGTTTGTTCATCTATATGGTGTCACAACTCCTGCTCTGGCCTCAACGTCATCATCCTTCATCAGCTCCAAGATTCCTTTGGCCTTTAAGGTACAGCACTATGTTATATGCCACAAGGAAAATTCAGATGCTGCTAAGAAGCCCATGGCTTATGATTAGATATGATATGCATCCTACTTCTGAGATGCAAAATGGAAACTGAAAACAGTGAAATGAATCTTACCCATTTGAAGCCAATTGTGGGGCACAGGAGGGGCTGTTCATAAGTGGCAAGGATGCAGAGATTCAGTGCCCTGGATCAGACTTGAGCGCCATACCTTGGGTAGCGCTGGTGTTAAGCTGAGCGTGGTGGTTAGGATTTGAGAGAATCAGACCAGATGATAAGCCATCTCTGAATGTTGCTCAAGACAAAATCATAAACAGACT
Source organism: Psammomys obesus (assembly GCF_907164565.1). NCBI lineage: Eukaryota > Metazoa > Chordata > Mammalia > Rodentia > Muridae > Psammomys > Psammomys obesus. Next base: position 7,653,167 of record NW_026596234.1, on the reverse strand, counting down.
TAAAACACCAGGAGCTTTTGCATTATTATTTCACAACTCAGTTGCAAAGTTCTATATCTTGGACTTTTTGCATGGCAATGCCCAACATCATGTTGCAGTGTCAAAAGGTTGGGCTTGTCTGGTGTATCGCACTCATATCCAGCACACAGTGTGCCCTCAGTGGTTACTAGTCCCCGTGTACTGTGATTTATCATGGTAACCGTCACGTCACCTCCATTGTGAATCTGGTTCTCACCATCAGAGGAGTTTCTTCCTCTGACCCAATAACAGTCATGTTCAAAGTCTCATGCTCTCTTTGTTTCCCAGCCTTGAAGAACAAGCTTTGAGAACAAGGAAGGCCATATCGCCTCAGGAGCATGGACAGAAACACATGTCACCCCAGGAACATGGACTGAAACACACACAGAGGGTCTTCAATCAGCCTTTGAAGCCAGAAGGAGCCCTAGATGTTTGCTTTTCAAGATCTCCTGACACTTTTGTTGAAAGAGCAGAGTTCATCGGAGTCCTGTCATGTGGAAAGATGCAGGAGATGCTATTGGCTTCACACATCTTAGAACCCACTATGCCTGCCCTGTACCATTCTTCTATACTCAGTGGCCATTCAGAAAGTCAGCAGATCCCTTAGATACTGCCAAAGGTCACACAGGGGTAAAGGTTGATGTTTGTGTGAATGTGGACGTGCACACGTATGCTTAACACACACACAGACATGAACACTCACCCAAGGCTTGAAAGGAGAACCATCAATCACTCAGGTCTAGGATCAGTCACTGTCCCTTGCTCTATGGTAACTTTACAGCCGGGACCTTGCAATAGCTTTTCAGCCGTGACCCCGTTTGATCCTTGTGAAAACCCCATGAGGTAGGCACAGTAAAACCCCCAGTCCCTAGGGAGAGAACTGACAGCTCAAAGATGGGGGAGCTGAAGTGAGCCCTCTTTCCCTTTCCTCGGCTGTCCCTCTTTATATCCCTTTCCTGTCTTCACTGGGTTCTGGTTATGCTGCCTGGATTGGCCTTAATGTCCTCCTGCCTCCAATTGCCAAGCAGCTGCCATGACAGGTGCATGCAACCACACCTAGCTTCTACGACCTCTAATTCTAGAGTCCCAAATGTGAGTTCTCAACATATCTTTGGCTCATTAACTTAGTGTCAGGACCAAGTCTGTAATCACTTGACTTTTCTCTGGAATGTTGACTGGTTTCTCTGCCAGTGATCTTTCCCACTCTGGGATTTAGATAAATTATATTCGTTCTTTTTTTTTTTTTTTTTTTTAAGAGTGCTTTGGTCCTCCACAGAGCTGTGTTTGAAAGACAGGATGATCTGCTTTGGGTGAGTTTAGTCCCAGAAGCAAGCCAGGCTGAGAGCAGAGAGTGGGGAAGTTAGATTCCATTAATGCTTCTAGCCCAATTCTGTACTGGGATACAGTTCTCGAAAGCAAAGAGAAACAGCTCTCAGATAAACCAGCATCATTACAGCAGGCATATGGCTCCCCCAGATAAACAGCCAGGCTCTGATTTCTCTCCTAGGAAAAGCACAATAGTGTCCTTTTACATTTGATGGCTTGAAGTCCAGGGAAAGCAAATGCAAAGACTTTTGTTGGGTCTTTGAGGATTTCATTCCCTTTGTTCTGTTTTTCTCCCTCTCTCTCTGGTGAGGCGTGCTCTTAAAAACAGGGCAAAAATGAGGAAAATTGTAACCAACAGCTTTGTAAATATGCGGGTCATTTTCCTTCCTTGTTCCCGTTGGAAAGAATGGCGTTGCGAATTTAGCAATTCATTTCCATTCCCCGGAAAGACAGCAACAGCAGAACTATCTGTTAAGAAATGTGTGGAGCTGCCAAAACCCTGCTGAGCAGGGCTCAACATCTGGAAATCAGACTGTTGCCAATGCAGGGCGTGAGCAGGCGAATTCTCCCGCTGTTAGCCGCAGATAAAGCCATGCTCATTAAGGCTTAGAGTGATGTCCAGGGATTCGGTTTGACTGTTCAAATCCCTATCATCTGGTAGGGGTCTTGCCTCCTGTTCCTAAAGCCTCCTGAAGGAACACATGATGCCGTTCAGTGCAGGGCACCTCCTTTAAACACACAGCCACCATTGGATTTATAGTCCATGTTTGCTTGGAATTTAACCCAAACAAAATGTTCTTAGTCAGCCCTTCAGTTGATGTCCATAATGATGTGTCTGCAGTCTTACTGTAGCTTTCGATTTTCTCTGAATTATAAAATGGATTTGAACTGCTTCATAAATTTTAACATCAAAATTTGTGACTGTAGATGCTTGCCACCGCAAAGCAGTCTCTCATCCCCATGTAAGTCTGTAGCACAGGACAGGCTGGGCTTGGTGGTACCTGACCGCAAACCCAGCTGCCAGGAGGTTGGGGTATATGAACTGTGAGTCTAAGGCCACCCTGTGTTATATAGCAAGAGCCAGTTTCAAGCAGTCCAGGCTTGGATGCAGCTTGACCACAGTCCTCGTCTGCTGACTATGTGTGCACAGCCCTGGGTTTGGTCCAGAATATCATGAAAAAAAAATGCATAACTATGTAATTTAAAGCATGACTTGAAAGCACAACTCTTCCCTCCAGGGTTCAGTTCTAGCCCATTATTCAACAACTTCTCGCCTCTAATCTCTGGAATCATATAGCTCTGTTATTAAATGAACCGTTAACTTGCGGTAACAAAGCATCGGATGAGCAGAACCCTGTTGATCTTAGAGAAGTGGTATGGAGCAGTGTGTGTGTTTTGTACATTGTGACCGTCTCCTTGTTACTGAGTGGTTTTCTTCAGGAAACAGGAAGCTGGTGGGCTTCTGAGCAGGCGCTGGCAAACTGAGGCCATGTTAATGAAATGTATCAGCAATCCATATACTTAAGGGATTAAAATGGGGCTAATTATAATTATGTATAACGATGTCTGTATTACCATATATAATTATAAGGCAATAAATAATTCACAATTAATGTTCATGAGTTAACAAGAGACTGCACACAATTAGCAGCAACAGAAAACACACAGGAATGCAACGCCATGCATTCATGCTTAACGGAGTTTGCAGGAAATGCTTAGACGTTAAGTGTACGAGCCTGCATGGACACAGACTTATATCTGTTACCATCCCCTGACCACGTCCTTTGCCTTTCTCCAACCTTCCACTTGTAACAGACAAAAACTGTCACACTTGGCTTTTCCTAGAACTTTCTGCCAATGAGCTCAAACTATTCTTTTGTCTCTGTTACCTTTCACTCAGCAAAAACGCCTTGCATTGAGATTAAAGTGCGGTCGCATACAATAGCCAATTCTTCTCATTGTTTGAGCGCTACAGTGCATAAGCTGTCTTTTCTAATCTCGTTTTCTTATCATCAGTGGACTTTTGTGCTGTTTCCGGTTTAGTGTTGCTATAGACAAGCTGCTGTGAGAACATTGCTAGGTGAGTCATGTAAATGTTTCCACTGCAGCCCATGTATAGAGGTAGAATTAGTGGTCAAATGGTGGGGGTGCACACAAATTTATGTGAGACAGGCAGATCATATTCTAAAACAGTCGGGCTATTTCCCCACCCCAGGCACCAATGCCTGAGAGTTCTAGGTGCTCCACAGGCTTGTCAGTGTTTGATGGTATCAGTCTTCCCTGTTCCAGCATTGTTGGATTCATAAATGCTTAGGCATTAAGTGTGTTAGCCTCTCAGACATACACCGTGAGTGTCACAAAGGGGCAGCTTGCTGCCACTGTATCCTGTGTTTTCCTGGTGAATACGTGTAGTGTGCTTGTGAGCTTGCTGGCTGGTGTGTGTGTGACACGCATGTGAGTGCAGGCAGGCATGGACCACAGTGTACACATGGAGGTCAGAGGATGACTTGTAGCAGTTGGTTCTCATCTTCTTTCCTAAGCCTCCACCAGGGGCTTTGAATTCAGGTGGTCATGGGCCACCTCACCCATCGAGCCTGCTGAGTATTAGTTTTCACCCTTTTGCTTTACCCATAGAGTTGAGCCCTCCTTTGTTAAGCTCTCATCTAATGGGTCTTTCCCTTTGCTCAACCGTGTCTCGTTTGGTAGCATTATGTAACGCAAAATGTTAAGTATGTTTTTTTTTTTTTTTTTTTTTTTTTTTTTTTTTTTTTTTTTTTTTTTTGTTTTTTTGTTTTTAATGTCGACCGACCTGCTTCATTTTCTCTTTTCCCTACCTTTCTTTGATTTTGTTTTCCTCCATTTCTGATTTCTTTTGAATTGGATATGGGCCTTTAAATGCATATTTGATTTTGTGTTTTCCTTGGTGTTTGTTCTCTTGGGTGTTGTTTTTGAAGAGATTACTCAGGATAACAACAAACATCCTTAACTTACTACAGTCTTCTTGAGTTCACTTTGTACCACTTCAGATATAAACTTTAGGATCCCATGGGAGTATGCGTAGTCCGCCTTCAGAATATTTTCTGTACTATTAATTTAGTTTTAATTTTTAAAGCTTTATTTGTATGTGCTTGGGTGTTCTGCCTGCATGCCTATCAGCACCACCTGTTGCAGTGTCCACAGAGGCCAGAAGAGGGCACCAGATCCCCTGGAACTAGAGTGGTAGATGTTTGTGAGCTCCCCTGTGGATTCTGGGAACCAAACCTGGGTCCTCTGTAAGAGCATCTAGTGCTAACCACTGAGCCATCACTCCATCCCCTTATTTTTATTTTCTGGTGGCTTTTACTCCATCATAACCAACTACAGAAATATCTTCCTTGTATCAAAGTCAACAGAAAAATAGGTTTATTTAATCAGCGATGACTTTACTTTATGTTAGGAACCATGGTGGGTTTGATTTGGGAGATTTAAAGCTATAAATGATTTCAGCCTCTCTGTCTATGGGAGACAACTCAAGATGGGCAAAGAGCAGCAGTCCATAAAAGAAAGTTACAATAAGTCATGATGGAGGACTGGAGTGTCTCTTAGGCCATAAATCCCTTGAGGTGTCTAAATGGTACCCAGTGTGGATAGCACCCACAGAGTATGGGAAAGAACAGCAACATAATGAACCAAGAAATGTGGCTGTAGGGAGATTCCAAGCAGATGTATGCGCCTTCAACTAAGACGTCATCCAGTAAGACCCAGACAACCGCTGGGTATGTTCAAACAAGCGAACACTTTATTCAAAACTTTTAAAGAAGGACTATCATGACAAAAAGGTAAATAGCATATTATTGGCTTCGGAAATTTTGTATAGGAGAGTGTTGCCAGCTCAGCAATCACACTGACAATATCAGGATAACATGTCTAAAAATGTGGTAGCGTCTTCTGAAAAAGTCCACCATCTGTTTGCAGGAGTCGGCAAGGCAGAGTCTCTTTATGGAGCTCAGCCCACACTAGAATTTGCTTCACAGCCCAGCTTTGGGCTTGCGATCCTTCTGCCTCTGCATCCCATGGGCTGAGGTTACAGGAATGTGCAGCCATGAATAGCACTGTTTTAACTGTGCACAAGTGTTGTATTTTTTCTATAGCGACTTGACAACTTTATTGAATGGATATATATTTATTAATTTGTTATAGGTAGCAGTGAAATCAAACACCAGAAGTAAGATGTTATGAATTCTCACTTCCCTTTCACAAATGGAGAACCTGAGACTTAGATAAACTACTCCAGCCAGATGCCTTTGCAGAGCAGAATTTGCTGATTTATTTACGTTTTGTAATGTATTTTGTAATGAGACAGGCAAAGGGATTGCAAGCCCAAGGCTGGGCTGTGTAGGAAATTCTAGTGTGGCCTGAGCTACCTAGAGAGACTCCTGCGAACAAATGATGAAATTTGTCAGAAGATGGTACCACATTCTTAATAAACACACACATACAACACACACACACACACACACACACACACAGGAGCACACACACACACTCATGAGCAAACTCCAGACTCTATAAGTTAATGATTAGAATAACAGAATAAAAATTTTAAAAAGAAAAAAAAAGCATGGTTTATCAACATTAAAATACAGAAAATAAAATCAATTATTTTCAGATTCCTTTTTTTTCTAAGATCTAAGTGAGAAAAGAACCTAGAGTAAATGCCACAGGATGATGAATAAAACAGGTTGACAAAATCAATAGCTTTTTCCACGTGCTAAAAATGGTGACAGAAAACAATACAGCATTCTTGAAAAACAAAAACAAAAGCAGAACCAATAGCACAGTAAAGTCCAATTCAAAGTGAAATACAAAGGAGAAGAGAGATTGATATACACACTTAAACTTGAGAGAGATGCAGGACAGCCAAACTAAACATGAAAAGAAGCAAGACGCCTCAGAGGAACATAAAAGAAAACAGGAATGAAGGAGAGCCACGGCTGTTGGATTAAGGCAAATTAAGATGAGAGAATAGTTATCTGAGTCATCGCCCGCTCATTAAAAGCCGGGCTCTGATTGGCTTAGTTTATCAGTGCTGCACTCTGAGCAAATTCCCAAGGTAATGAGACAGGTCACCTATACATTTGTTAACAGGCGCGTTGGAAGGAAAGGATAATGAGATTCAGAAGGCATGGAAAAGGCTGCTGATGGAGTACGTCAACCTTCATGCAAGTCTTCCAAAGGATGACCTCCTTTGCAGATTATGACTTCCTGTGTCTAGTAAAATTCTCACAGAAACACACACACACACACACACACACACACACACACACACACACACACACACACACACTGCAATCCTGACTGTGACTTTTTTTTTTTCAGGTGGCTTTTCATGCTCAGTGATTGTCAGCTGGCCAATGTATGTGCTTGCTCTAGGAGGAGCCAGCCGTTGCCTATCGATTCATTAAGCTTTCCTCCCAGCTGGGCTGCAGGGCTGAGCATCACTAAGCAAGGATGTGACCGCATCGCCTTCTTGCACAGCGGTACTGGGCGACAGGAGCCCCACACCACCAGCCTCCCTGCCTGTCTGGGTTGTGAACTTGGTGGGTGATATTTTTAAACCCAAGATGAGAGAATGGCGAAGCTGGCTCTGACTCAGACCTTTGGGCAGCTACAGCTGTTGCGCTCTTGGCTGGGCCTCAGAAAGACAGAAGACGGTTTTTGTTTGTCTTTTTGGTCACTTTTGACATTTCACTTCCCCTAGTCTTGACTATGGTAAACAGGTTACCAAAGCTTTAGTGCCCAGCTGTGCTCACAGCACAAACTTGGACAAGACAGCAAACTGAAAAGAGACAGTAAATTTTAGGCATTACCTGCTTTCTTAGTCAGTGTTCTATTGCTGAGAAGAGACACCATGGCCCTGGTGACTTTTATAAAGGAAAACACTTAGCTGGGGCTGGCTTACAGTTTCAGAGGTTTAGTCCATTACTGTCACGGCAGGAAGCATGGTGTCACGCAGGCAGACATGGTGCTGGAGAAGGAGCTGAGAGTTCTACATCTGGATCCACAGGCAGCAGAAGTGAATGCCATGGTAGGCCTAACTTGAGGATCTGAGATCTTGAAGCCCGCCCCCACAATGACACGCTCCCTTCAACAAGGTTATATCTACTCCAACAAGGCCATACCTCCTAATTGTGCCACTCCCTATGGACCAAGCATTCAAACACATGAGTCATGGGTAGGGGCATTTCTATTTAATCCACCACACTGGCCTTACAGTCTCTATCCTAACCCCTCAAACCTTCAGCTGGCCTTGTCTCAAAAGTTAGATCAGGTGGTGACTAGGGTTTGGTTTGCCAATTATAGTTTATCAACTCTCAAATAGTGGCATTTACTAATTTTCATTGACCAAAATTATTAGAGTCAGGAGTTTAATGGCATAGGAGCCAGGAGCTGGGCTGGGGGGCCAGCCAAATCAGTGCCGTTAGACTAGATACCTGCCTTCCTAGGTACTAGACCTAGAGTTTGTTTTGTCTTACTGTTCCGGTGGGATGAGAGTCCCAGGTCGCCATCCCTGAAAGCGTGTACATGCAAGCAGCACGGAACGGCCTAAGCAGGTTATATTTATATAGTTACAAGCGAGCACATATGTGTATATGTAATAATGACAACTAAAGAGAAGGCCGGGAATTTGAGAGGGAACTGGGGAAAAGAGAGCTTGGGAGGAGTTGGAGGGAGAAAAGGGAATGGAGGGAAATGAAGTAATAATGTACATATTGAATAATAATAGTAATAATAATAATAATAATAATGAACTGAGTCCATCATGGCGGAAGAGAATGGCAGGAATCAGTAGCATGAGTAGGAATCTGAAGCAGAGAGAGTGAACTGGAGGTGGAACACGGCTATAAACCCTCAAAGTCAGTCTCTAGTGATGGGCTTCCAACAGCAAGGCTGCCCCTCCTAAAGGTTCACAGCATCCCCCCAAACAGTGCCAGCAGATGGGGGCCGAGTATTCAAAAATGCCAAGCCTGGGGGCCAGTCTCCCCCAGACTACACTGACTAAGTTGGACTGCTGTAGAGACTGGGCGAAATGCCACGGGTAAGGATTATAGCACAGTGCTTGGCACACGGGGTGGGCTCATTACACACACGCCTGCTGCATGCTGAACCTGGGAAAAAGTAGGCCCTGCGGAACGCCTGTGAATGCCACATAGCGTGGACACAAGATGCCCGTGCTCACTAATTTGGTCAGTGTCCCTCAACAGCTACCTAGTTACGCAGGCCTGCCAAAGGTGACAATCTCAGCATTTCTACGTGCTCTACCCTATGTGCATGGCTGTAGAAGCATTCAGCCAGGAAGTAAGAAAGTGCTGTCACCATTAGCCAAAGACACAAAAGCTTAAGCAGCTTGTCCTGAATTCTAGGCTTCACCAAGGCGATGTGTCATAGAGGGATGACCGCAGGGGCCAGCCACAGCTGCCGAGATTTCAAAGCTCAGGTTGGTGAGGTTGCTGCAGAGTTGCTGAACTCCTTACCCCAAACTGCTTCCTTGGGGTCCTCAAGGCTCACTGTGTTCTTCGGGTGCACAAAAATGTCACGCCACCATTTTTGGCAGATGATTTCAGGGGCCCGACTTTGTTTCTACTAGCAAGCCCATGGCAAGCAATTTGTCTCCTGCCAAATAGTTTTAATGGGCTTTCGGGATGCTTTAGCCTCACCTTGTGTATTTTGTCATGGTGGGGTATGGCTGTTGTCTTTTCAGTGTGGGAAACTGCCACCCCGGGGTGCCATCGTCACAAGTACCCTGGCAATCTTTATAAGCATCAGCGAGATTAACTCCTGGTCCTGCTGCCTTCTGTGTGATCATCATAACACATGTATGAGAGGATTCTGCCAGTGGCTTTGCTGACTCACAAGCCCACTCTCTCATGAATAGGTACCCATTCCCCCAGGGCAATCAGGAAGAGTGTAGATTCCTACAGAGGCCCCTAAGTCTAGGTAGCTGCCGTGAATTCTTCTGATAGTGTTTCATTTCTTCTAGTTTGAAGCATGCCAGTCATTTGTCAAATTGAATTTTTAACGGATGTCCTTCTAGGAAGGGTAATCTGCAGTTTTCTTCTTTGTCACTTCTGTCAGTCCATGTGACACATCCTGCCAAGGTCTTTTGTCTAGGTTGCTATTCTTTAAGGTCATTTCTATTCTGTTCTAACTATCCAGTATTGGAAATTTAGAAGAGGCTCCTTCTATGCTATTCTTGTGATTTGACCTCTAGATAACCTCTGTAAACCTGGGTTTGAAATACTTTTCGGAAATGGTCACAGTCCCTCAGAATACTCACAACATGGCATGAATGTAAAACTGGTTTCTCTGGTCAGTCCTGTGGAGACCTGATTTTGACCATTTTCAGAACTTTTTGTTACATGCGTGTAATATCTTTGGATAACAATGCCCATTGGAAATAATTCTCTACCTGTTTCTGTTTGTAAGTCTACTTAATTTCTGTAGCCGTTATTATGTGGTGTTTCAACATGTGAAGCTAAAGAAAGTGATACACACACACATACACACACACACACACAGAGAGAGAGAGAGAGAGAGAGAGAGAGAGAGAGAGAAGGAGAAAGAGAGAGAAGGGAAGATGACTTAGTTGTAGTGAGAGTGAGAATAAACCTGTTGAACAGGATGTGTAAAAGACAAAACGTGGGCACAGGAGAAAGAGAATCATTTTAGACCAAGACATAAGGTAATTCAGAAAAACTGAAATTTTTGCAGTTGTTGAAATGTCCCTAAAAATGATCCTGGGGCTTCAGGATCAGCATACTTTTTAGGGTTAGTAAATATTTTAAGATTTGTAGGTTACACATTCTGTCTCCACGTTGGATTTACAGGTAAACAATCATAGACCATGATGTCTATGAAGGGGCTTGGCAGCGTTTCAATAAAGCTTTTTACAAAAATATGTCTGGGGCCAGATGTGGGTCACCAGAGCCAAACTTTGCTGTCTCTGACATTTTTTATTTCCTTTCTTATCTTACTACTTGCAAACAGAACTTCTATCTTGCTATTACATGTCATCAGCAGCCATCTTAGAAGTAGCTTAGACAGTTGTGCTGCCCGGAAGTCTCTAGGTTTGCTTTCTCTTTCTTGGCATGCAATCCTAACATAGTCCTCAAACTGTCAACATCTCTAAAACTAGTTATTTAATTAATACATTAATAATAATAATAACATCAGCAATAACAGTACAGTTTCTAAACTCTAGCTGTGGCCATGCCGCAATCCGGCTGAGGCATGAAGGGGTGGAAGGGCCACGCAGTTCCGCGGTCCTAGCAGTCAGGGTGCTGCTTCCTTCCGCTCATCCTGTGATACGCACACCAGGGACCACTGTCTTCTTTGAATGGATGCTGAGATGGATCCATGGAGCTTGAGGGAACCGGATTTCCAAGGAGCCAAGCGAGGTGTGCGGTGCGTAAAGCGAGGCGTGCCGTACGTAAATCTGGCAGGATCCAAAGCCCTCCGTCTTAGATTCACGTTGGTTCTCTGGGGGCTGGAGAGTTTGCCCAGCAGTTCAGAGCGCTAACTGCTCTTCTGGAAGACCAGGTTTCAGTGCCCAGCACCCACATGGTATCTCTTAACCATCTGTAACTCCAGTTCCAGGAGATCCAACGGCCTGTTCTGACCCCTGCAGGCATCGGGCACACACATGGTGCACAGACATACATACAGGAAAAACACCTGAACCCATTAACTCAAATAAACAACTTAAAAATGCATGTTGATAAGTCAGCTGGTTCTGGCTGTTCCTGAACAAAGCCGCTTCAAACCCCACTTTCTAAATGGTTACAGAGACTGTGGTATTAATGATCCTTGATATGCCTTAAATGAGTATCTGAAATGACATTCAGTCATTTAAACAAACACGCCTGATCAGGTGCCAGATCTCTGCTCTGCTCCAGGGACCTGGATATTATTTCTGGATATTATTCTAGAAAAAAAAGTGGTGTGCATTTCTCACAGAATGCAGTGCTCTCAAGAGCAATTGATATAAGTATAAAAATACTGCAAAAACACCGTGATCCATGAAGTCTCAATAATTAACACTTGTGTGCAAGCTTTGTCTGTTTTTTTTTGTCTGTTTATTTATTTACTTACCCATTTAGTTAGTTAGTGATAACATCTTCCACATAGCTGTGGCTGGCCTCGTAATCATTTTCATAACCTGGACTGGTCTTGAACTCACAGGAATTCTCCTACCTTAGACTTTCAAGCAGTAAGGGCACAGATGCACAACAGTGCATAGCACAATTTCTTTTTTTAAAATGTGTGTGTGTGTGTGACTATGTGAGTGTATGTATGTATACATATCTGTGTGTGCACCTGTGTATTTATGTGTAGTATGTGTGTGTATATCTGTGTATGTGTGTATGTCTGTATACATGCATGTTTTTGTGTGTGTATATGTGTATGTGTGTAGCAAGGGTGAGCATGTGTATGTATTATTGTTTTTCTGAAAGAGTATCTCGCTCTGTTGCCCTGGTTAGCCTATCACTCGCCATATAATCTTAGCTGGCTGTGAACATGCAACAACTCTCTACTTCAGTGTCCCAAATGTTTGTTCCATGTCCCAAATGCACGCGCCACTACAGACAGCTGTAAACCCTTATCTGCAGGATCACTGTGGTTGGTTTAAATAAATCGCTCTAAACCTTGGGGTGGGGGGAACATTTGGAAGAAAAGACTATAGAAGAACTAATAAACAAACAATCAAACAAATAAATAAATATTTTCCCTTAAATATTTAAATCTGTAGCTAAAGACAAAGTCACAGTCAATGGCCCAAATGAGTTGAGCAGGGAAGTTAGTAAGGGAGAAAAATGTAAGACAAGGTCTCTTGGGCCAAGCTGGGGAAGGGTTTCATAGCAGCAGCGGCAGAAAACAAACATGACACAAGCGGAAACAATCAGTGAGAAAAGGCTGTTGTCAGAGGAGGAGTGGGCACAGAGCTAAAGAGAACCAGTGCAGGAAACTCGGGCACCACCCTGAACCAGGGACATGGGAGGCTTAACAACTATCTCATATCAACCAGGAGCAACGTGGAGTCAAGATGCTTGCAATTATTTTATTTAAAATTCTCTTTAAATATATCGGGTGTGTAAATTCGTATATCTAAATATGAGTGCAGGCACCATGCGTGTGGAGGTCAGAGAGCAACCTTGCACATTTTTTTCTGCCTTCTGATTTGTTTGCGACACGGTTCTTTGACGTTTGTCACTGTATTTCAGGCTAGCTGGCACCAGCTTCCAGGTTTACCCTGCCTCCTCTTCCTGTCTTACCATAGGAGTTCTGGGATTGCAGATATGCAGCCAGTTTTGTGTGGGTTCTGGGGATTCAGACATACAGTGCTTTATCTATTGAGACATTCTGCAGCCTAACATTCACTTCCCTCTTTTTTGTCCGTTGATAAAATTAAAATTCTGAATGGGATTTCCTGCTGGTGAGTGACACACACATGGGCTTGAGCGCGCGCGCGCACACACACACACACACACACACACACACTGGATGCTGTCACAGAGTACTCGTGAGCAACTGCCAGCTTTCCTAGGCTAGTGGTGTAGGCAGCCACCCACCCCCGGCCCCTCCCAAGAAGAGAGCTTGCATTGCTCTAACATTGATAGGGAGATGCGGCCCTTGTGGTGACTTTACTGTCAAAGGGATCAAAAGAACCCTCAGTGGAAACAGGGGACTGGATATGAGTAGTCATCGACATTGTAACCTCTACCAAGAGCATCCCCCTCAAACAATTAATTCACAAACGGTTCCGCCTTTATACTCAGATTTACCTGGGTAAATGGGAGACTTTATCATGAAATGGTAACCTGCTTATTGTATTTGGCCAAATCTGATCTCAGATAATTAGCTTTCAGGCTCCCAAATTATTCCTAAAATGCAAATTGGCTTCCTAATTTCCCCATCCCAAACCGTGGTGAGATATAATTACATACCATTAAACACCTGCTAAGCTAAAGTGGATGGGTGGGGGAGTCGAGGACTATGGAGGAACTGAGCCCTGCTGCTGTGATGATGGGAAATTCAGTTTCATTGCCTGAAAAGTGCAGGAGGAGGTGGCCTGTCGACCCATAGCCTAGGTGAGTCAGCCTTTGGTTGTGTGTGTTGTGGATAGCTTCCAGGATGCCCGTGTGTTGTGAGAGTGTGCATGCCTGTGTGGGAGTCAGCCGTTGACAGCCAGTGTCCTCCAATATAGTTTTCTGTATTATCGTCTCTGAACAGTGTTGATATTCGGCATCTTCCAGTATGATTTTATGATTTTCTGTATCTTGGAATAGGGTCACTCAATGAACCCAGAATCTACCAGTTGGGCTGATTAGCTGGCCTGCAAATGCCAGGGACCTGAATACCCTCTATCTTCCAGCCTCAGGGTCACAGATATGCATGATCATGTCTGGCCTCTACGTGGGTGCCAGGGATCTGATCCCAGGTCCTTGTGCTTGTCCAGTGGCCACTTTGCCATCTGTACCGCCTCCTGGTTCTGTTTGGTGTCTTGATTGCATCTTTGACTCGTGCTGTTCTAACTGGGCTCAGCCAATTCAATAAACTTAGTGTTATTTCAAGTCAGATCATGTAAGTGAAGGATCAGAAACTCCCTTATCAGCTTTAACACCAAGGTATCTATTAATTCAATATTTTATGAGTGTCCATGGCATCTCAGTTATTAGGCTAGCTTTGAGGTGTCATGGTAATGAAAAAACTAAAAGAACAAATATGGTTCCAATCTGAGAGAATTTGGGTTCTTCATGTAATACAGAGTTGCTGGGTTGTGGGCAAGGAGTCATCCTTTATTTCAGAGCATGAAAGAAGATTACATAATAAAAAATTCTCAGTTGTTTCCAAATGCATTTCCCTGCCTGACAGCATTAATGTCACCTGAGAATTTGTCTAGATACCATCAGAGAACTCCCTTCAGACGCAGTGAATCAGATTCTTGCATTTTTCAAGAGTTTTAAAGATTATCTTATTCTAACTGTGTTGAGTGTCTGCATGTGGATATGTGCACACGAGTGCAGGTGCCTAAAGAGATCAGAAGAGGGCATGGAATTTCCTGGAATTGGAGTTCACAGGTGATTGTGAGCTACCCAGTGTGGGTGCTAGGAAGGGAACCCTGTTCCTCTGGAAGAACGCCGTGCACTCTTTTTTTTTTTTAATTTAATTTAATTTTTTTTCTCATCAGTTACATTTTATTAACTCTGTATCCCAGCCGTGTCCCGCTCCCTCATTCTCTCCCAACCCCACCCTCCCTCCCTCATCTCCACCGTGCTCCTTTCCAAGTCCACTGATGGGGGGGACCTCCTCCCCATTCATCTGATCCTGTTTTATCAGGTATCTTCAGGACTGGCTGCAAAGCTCTTCTCTGTGGCCTAACAAGCCTGCTCCTCCCTTGGGGGGTGGGGAGGTCAAAGAGCCAGTCATTGAGTTCCTGTTAGAAATAATCCTTTTTCCCTCACTTGGGAAACCAATTGGTTACTGAGCTACCACAGGCTATATCTGAGCAGAGGTTCTAGGTTATATCCATACATGGTCCTTGGTTGAATGTCAGTCTCTGAAAAGACCCTGTGCCCAGATATATTTGGTCCTTGTGGAGCTCCTATCCTTTCCCCATCATACTAACTCCCCTTCTTTCATATGATTCCCTGCACTCTGCCAAAGGTTTGGTCATGAGTCTTTGTATCTGCTTTGAAAACACTGCTAGTTAGAGTCTTTCAGATGCGCTCAGTAGACTCCTGTCATACGTTCAATGCACATCCCATCTGTCTTTCTAAATGAGGATTGATAATCTTACCCCATGTCCGCTCTCTTGATTATCTTTTTTAGGTATATAGATTTCATTATGTTTGTCATATCTTATAGGTCTATATAACTGAGTATATACCATGTTTGTCTTTCTCCTTCTGGGATATTTCACTCAGAATGATCTTTTCTAGATCCCACCATTTGCCTGCAAATTTCAAGATTTCCTCCTTTTTGATTGCTGAGTAGTATTCCATTGTGTAAAAATACCACAATTTCTGTATCCATTCCTCCGTTGATGGACATCTGGGTTGTTTCCAGGTTCTGGCTATTACAAATAAAGCTACTATAAACATGGTTGAGCAAGTATCCCTTTTGTGTACTTGAGCAAAGTTTGGGTATATACCTAGCAGTGGTATAGCTGGATCTTGAGGAAGCACTATTCCTAATTGTCTTAGAAAGCGCCAGATAGATTTCCAGAGTGGTTGTACCAGTTTACATTCCCACCAGCAGTGGAGGAGGATTCCCCTTTCTCCACAACCTCTCCAGCATGTGTTGCCACTTGAGTTTTTCATCTTGGCCATTCTGATGGGTGTAAGGTGAAATCTCAGGGTCGTTTTAATTTGCATTTCCCTGGTGGCTAATGAGGTTGAGCATTTCTTTAAGTGTTTCTCTGCCATTCGATATTCCTCTACAGAGAATTCTCTCTTTAGCTCTCTTCCCCATTTTTTAATTGGATTACTTGGTTTGCTGCTTTTCAGCTTCTTTAGTTCTTCGCCATGCACTCTTAACTATGGAGCCACCTCCCCAGACCCCAATACCGTTTTAGTAAACACTCCTGATGAGTAATTCTGGCTTGTCTCCTATTTAAAGGCAACCATTACACAGGGAAGAAACAGCCTTCCCATCAGGCCAGTGGGTGAGAGCATATTGAGCACATGCCTCTCTACCATGTATGAAGTCCTAAGTCCCTTCCTCAGTGCCACAGGAAAGCAGATGTGGTGACACACACTTGCTGTCCTAGCACTAGAAGTCTGAGGTCATCCTCAGCTACATCACAAGTTCAGGACTAGCTTGGGATACATGAGACCCTACTTCAAAACACCTAAGGAACTACATAGTCATTCTTGATATCCTTCCCAACTCAGCCAATTCTCAAGGAACGAGGCATGGCCTCTTCTAATAGGGAGACACGTAGGTGTTTGTCTTTTTATTTAATTCTCCACATGAATTCATTGCTAATCCAGAATTTTCTAAATCCAGTCCCTACTTCTTAAGAAGTAGGCTACCAAGAATAGCTCAGGATCAGTAAACATGATCAATGAAGAGGAAGGAGGACTATATTGTGATCTTTGACACAGAACAAGAGTTTAAAGGTGCAAAGAACAAGTGGAGGAAGGCTCACAGTTATCAGAGATACATTACCATGACGAGGAAGGCACGGCAATAGGAACAGAAAGTGGTCAGTTACACGGAAGCCTCAGGAAGATGCAGAGAGAGAAATGGATTCTGCACCTCCCCTCAGTTTCTCCCTTTTATTCAATATAAGACCCTAGCCCATGGGATGTTGTCAACTAAATTTAAGGGAGGCCTTCCTTCTTCATGGACATAAGAATAGCTTCACAGACATACCCAGAGATAGCTGTCCATGGTGACTCTAAATCCAATCGAATTGACAGTTCAGATTAGCCATCACAGGGATTTTGAGAAGCAGTGATGAGGAAGAAAACAAACATTATCCATATAAGTTAGAATTCGATGCAATCTCCCTTGGGCAAACCTACTACTATTTTGTGCCGTGTCTTCATTTGCAGACCATGGGGGTCTGAGTCAGGTTTGACAATCAGCCCAGTCATTTTTCCCAATCAGAGAAATCATGGCCGTCAACGAGATAAAATGAAGATGTCCTTGCCATGTTTAGAAGTTGATTTGCAAGTGATGTAGCCTACAAATAATGGGCTGGGATTTACAGCAAAGGGTTTCACTCCTCCTGAGGTTAGAGCTCAGGAATTCCTAACTGCATCTTCCCTGAGTCTTCTTGCTAGGAAAATATGTTCACTGCGTCTGCTTGGGCAAGAGGGTGCCTGTAGTTAGACCATGGACATTCAGCCGTTCTATCAGCAAACAGCTAGTTTGAGGGTATTATGAGTGAATGACTTATTCTAGGGCAATGGAGCATGCACAGAATTTTATCACTTCGTGTCCTAGTGAGTGAAAAATATGGCCAAGCTCATTCAGTAACTCCCTGAAGTCATCTCCGAGGCAATAGATTAGTCAGTCTAACTGAATGTGCAAACTGTGTTGATCATTCGTCACTGGGAAGTTGACATTCTCTTCTCTCTTCTTTTCTTTTTGTCCCAAGAATGTGAGCCATTTAGGGGAGGGTGAGCTTTTGGATTGCTTCTCGCCGTCCCTGACCTTGGCCTCAACTGAGATGCCAAAGAAGACCGTGGTGTGGTCAGGTTCATTTGCTGCAGATGGTGCCTCAGCCATGCTGCAAAAAGTTGGACTGCTCATCTGTGCAATGCATCAGCCCTGCAATCTGCAAAAGTCGGCTGGAACTTGCAGTGGGAATTAAGCAAAACCGAGCAGCGAAAAGTGAAAAAGACAAGCAGAGCTGCGTGTGGACTGGCTCCACTAAGAACAACTGGGAGACTCACATTTTCGCTCTGAATGCCCATCAACAATTCACCTCACAAGGAAAACGGACAGTGTCCTGCTTTGTCTCCTCTTATGGCATGAGCTTGCTCTGAAGTAGATAAAGCTTTCTTTTTGTTCAGTCCCATGGAACAAATCATGTGCTTTTTAACATGTGCCAGGCAAGCACACTACAGCCCCGACTAAAAATAAATTCTCCGTGAATCTTTTGGAAAAGTCCTTTATTCTGGATGAGCACGTGATAGCTCTCTTTTAGGAAGGTAGCTATGAATTGCATGATATATTCCTAAATTTTGAAGGTTAGTCCAGAGATGAGATAACCATGGGATACAGGCGCCAGTGTGCCAACCATCAGTGTCCTCAGCAAGGCATATTGAACACATCAACTAGTGCACAAGATAAGTTCAGGTCATTTTCAGGCATGATAGGTGATGAATCCAGGCATTTAGTTCACATCATTAGGGGCCTGTCGGTCCCCCCTTTCCTTCCTTCTTCTTGTTGTGTTTTAGTGAGGCTTTTAATTCATTGTAGCCAAATGCTTTCTAGCAGCTTGAGACACACCCTGATAGAATATCAAGTCTGATGAGAGGAACAATTCTTTTTCCTGTAATTTTTGTTGAAATCCTTTGAGGTTGTTATATTGGCTTGGCTTATGCATGTACAGCCACTTAAAAATTACTATTGTATTTATGTGTCATGGCACACACATGGAGGTCAGAGGAGAAATTCATGGGGTCACTTCTGTCCTTCTGTCCTTGTGTGGGCTCTGGGGATTGAACTCAGGTCATCAGGTTTGTTCAATAATTGCTCTACCTGCTGAACCAGTGTGTATATTCTTGAGCCAAAGGCGGTAAGGCTAAGGAGTCTCATGACTCCCTGGAATAAGTTGAATGGATTCTATTGTATATAACTCCCCCCCCC
>NW_026596234.1:7598923-7634449 GCF_907164565.1 Psammomys obesus | reverse complement strand
TGTGTGTGTGTGTGTGTGTGTGTGTATACATGACCATGACATAGCAAGCACGTGGAGACCTGAGCACAGTCTCGGTGTTGGTCCCTGCCTCCCACCCACTGCCACATACACGAGGTTAGCTAGTTTGGGAGCATCCTGTTTCTACCTCCTGCCTTCCCCATGAGCACTGATCTCAAGGGTGCACAGCGCCAGACCTCACTCTATGTGCTCTGGGGCTCTGAACTCCGTTCCTCACGCTTGTAAGTGCTTTACGAACTGAGCCATCTCTGCAGCCTAACTAAGCATGACATTTTCACATGTATGTGCTGCAAAATGATTACCGTGCCATCCCTTATAACATTTACAGTTATTTTTCTCTGACGGTAAGACCACTTGGGATTTACTATTAAAAAAAAAAAGATTTTATTTTTATTTACGTGTATGTGTGCGTGCATGCAGGTGTTGAGGAGGCCAGAAGAGGGCGCTAGATACCCCCTTTGCCCCTGCTGCAGTTAAAGGAAGTTGTGAGCCACCCAATCAATGTGTGCGTGGGGAGGCTAAACTCAGTTCCTCTGTAGGAGCAGTTCATGCTTTTAAAGACTGAACCATCTTTCCAGCCCCTGGAGATCTACTTTCATCAAATTTAAGATAAACAATTTGTTAGTATTAACTATAGTCATGATTCTGAACATCCACCCTAGGGCTTATGCCTTAATTTTATTCATATTTATGTATATGAATGCATATGGTTGAGAATGTATGTATATGCATGTGTCTAAATATTATCATTTACAGCTGACATCTTATATGTAAGATCATTTACATCTTACATACATTATCTTTTTATACACATACTATCAATCATATTGGTAAATATGTATGTGTGAAAATGTGGTACCGATATTTTTAGAGTTTTGCTCAAGACCCACACCACAATCACTGCATTTTAAAGCTATTTAAAATAATTTCTCTTGGGCGAGGTGGTTTAGTGGCTAAAAGTGGTTGCTGCCGAGCACAACAGCTTGAGTTTGATGCCTGGAACCCATGAGCTGGAAGGAGAGAACTGACTGCTGAACGTCGTCCTCTGACCTTCACACGAGCTCCTTGGCATGCTCATCACCCCTCCCGCACAACACAGATAAATGTAATTGTTTTTCTTCTTAAGCCACCACACAATACCTGTTAGATTGATTTATTTATTTTATTACACTTTCCATTTTAAAAGCTGCTTGACTTTTAACGTTTATTTTATTTTTTTGTTTTATGGTGATGAAACTTCCATCAAATAGTCATTTCGCTTCCATCTGGCTCCCGATTTGTTTCTTCCCTTGTCTTATGGATGGCCTTTTCAGTGTCCCGGTTTTCCTTGCCGCTGCCCGCTAATAGAATAAGCACTTATGATGTACATCTTTATAAGGAACATTCCTTAGATAATGCGTGGATGTGAACACACTTTCCACACCTTGCGTTTCTGGTAAGTGATGTTTTGTAGAGGTGTCTTCATGGCAGCCGATGGACCATCCTCTTTCTTTTCAGTCACCTGGAACCTCACAGTACAGACGTTCCATTGCTTATTAAAATAAGCTGGCCACTCTGGGCATCTGGGCTGCCTCTGATCTGCTTTGCAGTGAGTGGTTTTGTACGTCGTGGTTGTGGTTGTTGGACTGACAGGACCTGGGATCTCAAGAAGGCAAGCCTCCAGACACACCTGGGAGGGATCAGCAGGCCTCTGGGCATGCCTGTGAGGGATTTATTTTAAAAGCTGTGTTAATGGATGTGGGAAGACCCATCTTCACCGGGGTGGGGCCATTCTCTCTACTGGGATCCTGGACTGTATCAAGTGGAGAAAGTGGGCAGAGCACCAGCTTGCTTACTTCACTCTGCTTCTTGACCAACACCTTTCAAGCTCCTGCTGTCTTGACATCCCTGCTGTGATGGGCTGTGAACTGTGGTCAGGGCATTTTGCCACAGTGAAGAAACTAAGCCCTTTTGTCTTTTTTTGCAGTTTGTCATGTTTTGGTGGGTGAGCCTTTCTGATAGCTCCCTAGAAGAAGCTGAGCTAGGTCAAAGGTTAGGTGTGCCAGCATCTGAGTGCTGCACTGCTTCATTTCACAAGCCATTTTGTGTTCCATCCGGCAGTTTACAATCGCTCTTCATTCCCCACAGCAACAACCAGGGATCGCTTCTGTCAAGCTAATACGCCAGCAATACTTCCACAGAAATCCAGGATGTCAGACTGTCAGAGCAACCTCAGCAAAAGCACAGCTCTCACCGGATACCAGGCGATGCTGATGTTTCAAAACCGAAGCTTGCAGCAACAGCAGCAGACGCAGACGGCTTCTCTGGAGGGACCCCAAACCATCAGAGGCGGCTTCCAAAAAATAATCTCTCTCACCCTGGAACATGTTTCAATGTCAGGGCAGGACGAATGTTGATGATGTGTGTGACAGCAGCCAGCTCAGAGGAAGCCAAGTGTGGAGCAGCTCCGTTTTTTTGTACCATGTTAGTCACGGGGGGAAAGAATCCACAAGACGCAACTTGCATTCAGCAGCTCTCCCTGCTCAGTGTGCTCTTAAACTAGCATACTAGCATATTATATATATATATATATATATATATATATATATATATATATATATATGTAACCTAGACAAACCAGGCACATCCTTGTGAAAACATCACAGTGCCATCTTTAAAAGGGGGGCTGGGCTGGGAAGTCGGCTCAGCAGGTAAAGCTGCTAAGCCTGAAGGTCTGAGCTGGATTCCTCAGAACCACATGGTGGAAGGACAGAAAAAAGACTCTTGCCGTAGAGGTTGAACCACCAACCAAAGAGCAAGCATGGGCTGACCCTAGGCCCCCCACACATATGAAGCTGTTGGGCATAATACATAAACTAATTAAAATGAGGTGTGTTTGAGGAACTTCTTCACTACTTGCAGTCAGAGAATCCCAGGTCCATTACTACTGATGTTTATCCCTCCTTCACTTTCTTTTCAAGGCTGGGCATGAAGCCCTGGCACTGGGTACCACTGAGCCGCACCTCTAGCTTCATCCTTCTTATGAGATGATGAACGTGTAATGTTTAAAGTCTATTTGCATTTTTTTTCCTGTGGACCATCTGTTTGTCTCTACTTTTTGTTTTTTTAATAGGATTGTTGAAGGTTATCTTTTTTCCCCTCCTTGCTTCTTCTTATGTCTTAAGAGGATTAATCCTTTAGTCTAATTTGCTCATAATTTTTCCTGTTTTGTCATTTTTATTTTTACCTTACTTGCAGTGCAAGCATTTATTTTTAAGTAGTCAAATTCACCAGTTGTTGCCTTTTGGTGTGTGTCTGGGCTTTAAATTATAATTAGCAAAAACCTTCTTCTGCAAGTCGTAGAGACTTTATTCAAGTTTTCCTCCTAATAGTTGCATTGTTTTGTGTATTTGTTTGTTTTCTTGACATATAAGCCTCCTGCCGTTTAGAAATTGTTGTGTACAGCATGATAATTACAGGTAACTTTACCTTTCTGTCCATTTCAGTGCAAGTATTTCAATAGCTGGTATTAAAATGTTCACCATTGCCTAATGCCGTGAATACGGATGGTTTTGCACTCAGACCCCATATTTGGATTCCTTTTAGGGTCCATTGTTCTATGTGTATACATAACAATGCCATGCTATTTTATTTTAGAAGCCTTACATAGGTGGGATGGCTAAACTTGACTGTCAACTTGACACGACTGGTAAGAGGGAAACTTATTGGCTAGAGGATAGGCATATCTGTAGGCATATCTGTGGGGTGTTTTCCTGAGTGCTAACTGAGGTAGGGGGTCCCGGCCCACTGTAGGCGGCACCATCCCTAGGTAGGTGGTTGGTATCTTTCCTAGGTAGGAGGGCCTGTGATATGTAAAAAGGAAGCAGTTGAGCATGAGCCAGAGAACGAGCCAGTAAGTAGCATTCTTCAGTGGTCTCTGCTCCAAGCTCTGTCCTGAGCTCCTACCTTGGCTCTTCTGATGATGGAGTGTAACCTGGGAGATGGAATGAATCCTATGCGCTTGGTTTTGATGTTTGTTGTAACAGAGAGCACAATAAGATGTTGTTTCCATATGTAGTAAGGCCAGCCATTCTCCATCCCATGATTATTCTATTTTTGCTTTTTATCTATGCTATACAAATGTCACAATATCCTTATCTAGCAGGAAGGGAAAAGTACTATTGTATTTCTCGCTGGGACAGTGTTTAATTAATTAAGTTACCGAGAATGGATATGTTTACAACATTGTGTCTCGCATGAAGCCACATCTTTTCTCTTGCTTGAGTTCATCTTCCAGTCTCTTGGGAGTGCTTTCCAGTGCTCTCCATGGTCCCCGAGCACTTCTTGTCAGGTGCATGTTTATTCAGTCACTTGTTTTTATTCTCTTTCTCTCACCATCTTCTCTGAACTCAATCATCTTGAGTAATACCTGTGAAAAGGCCACTGCTCCGGGATGTTGATTTTATACTTGCTACTTTATTAGATTATCTTACCACTTGTATTCATTCTCAACTAAGTATTTTTTAGGCTTTTCCAAATATAAAAATCTGTCATCTGAAAATAGAGATACCTTTCCCTTAAAAAAAAAAAGTTTTAGGTTCTAATTATTTTCCCTTATTGTTCCACAATTTCCTAAGCCATAAGATGAAAGTAGTAATTGTTATTTACTGCATAGTTTCATTGTACATATAAAGTAATTTAAAATATGTAAAACACCTGGTGCCATGTTTGGATTGCAATAATCCCCAATTAATATTGCAGTTATTTGAATATATTTGTATATGTATGAACTCATCTTTGATAAAATGGAAACTATAGAGTTAAGCAATTCTTCCTAATATTAAGCATTTACACACATTTAATTTGGAATTATGACGCATTCTAAAATTACTCTCTGATTAGTTTTGTAAAATCTTTGATAATATTTAAGTGCTATCTTCACAACATTTTATCATATTCATATATCGTTTCTGTTTCTATTTAATATTTTTCTTGCTATTGGAAATAAATAAAAATACAGTACTCTTTAATTGTATCAGATATATTTAAACAAAAACATACTATATGTCACTGGCTTAAGTGGAGAAATATTTTCAGATGTATAATAAAAGTGAAGTATTTTTTATTTATTTTATGTCTAGAGGAGTTTTGTGGTACAGGCCTTTAGCCTCAGCCACTGGGAGGTTGAGGCAGGAAGATTAGTTGAGCCCAGGATTGACAGGTCAATCTGGCCAACATAAGAAGACCCTGTCTCTTTAAAAAGTCACTCTATAACTAAGGTTTTGCATTTTAGGAAACATTAATGGGTTCACACAAAAGACAGGGGTCTTATTTTCACTCCACCAGGGGCTCTGACGCTTAGCTGAAATATCTGTTACCCAGTGCACATCATATGCAAAGCATGCTAATTGTACTCTCACCCAGTTTTTAATCGATCTTCATCATTCTATCAAGGACGGTTCTTTGATCTCAGTGATCTGTAAATGCTTGTGGAATTAATTAATCAATTAGCTGATCTGGCTGTTTTTCCCCCTTTGTGCACAATGCTGGAAGAATGGGAACTGCTTCACCGTATTTCCTTCTGTGGCTTATGGTTACTGGATAATCTGCAATAACAGGGTGAAAAGGCAGAGTCAGGAAGACCTCACATTATTTTACAAAGCTGATAAAAAAATAAGAAGAGAGGTACAGTGGTGCACACTCGCAATCCCAGCCCTGAGGAGGCAAGAAGCAAGAGAAGCAAGAATTCAAGATCTTCCTTGAATACACAGCAAAGAACTGACTCCACAAAGCTGTCCTCTGACCTCCACAGGCACTCCATGACATGCATGCTCCTTCCCCACTCCGTTTCTCCCCCACCCCAACTCTCTCTCTTTTTCTCCCTCCCTCCCTTCTTCCATCCCTTCCTTCTTCTCTTTCTCTCTCTTCCTTCCGAGTCCAGCAGTAGCCTAGGCTCTCCTGGAGTGGAAACAGACATGTGAGTTTCTACAGAAGGCCGGTTCAGGTGGTGGTTGCTTCTGGACTGGAATGGAGGACCCCTGGGGATCAAAAGTTTCATTTCTCTCATCAACGATTAGAACAATCCAGCTGAGGCCCATGTACTAGGCGAAGCTCCCAGTCTCACTGGGAGAGATGGAGATGTGTTTCCACTGGGTGTCACAGTTAGCTCTTTTAAATGAGGCTGGCCCCACATAGCAATGGAAACTCAGGCGTTCCAAAAGCCCATGATTGCTGCTGCAGTGTTACAGCCCTTCGCTTAAGCCACTTTATTAATGGCAAGGGCTTGGGCGGAAGCCCCAAACCGACTGGAAGGCAGGTTCTGTGAGATACAGTTCTGTCGAGAAGCAAGCCAACAGCTGCTGAGGCAGTTCTACACACTAGTGAGCAGTGGAAGCCTGAAGCAGCTGGCATCATGTGGCTGACTAGCTGCCAAGCCTAGGGAGTTTGGTGGTGAATTTTCAGGGAGGAGTGGAGTCCTTCCTTCCCCAGAATAAATGACAAAGCTCAGGCAGTCATTGTGAAGGAATAGAGTGAGAGAGTTTATTTCGAGAATCAAGGACTTAGAAACCTTGGGCAGTGGGAGGGGTTCCGAATGAATGTGTTTGATACGCTGGGGCTAGAGGTGCCAGAGATACTTGATTTATATGTAACAGCACAGCCCTATCATAAGAGGGGAAACACAGTACTTAATTATCCTATGGGTGAGGAAAGAGCTCCAGGTACAATTAAAGGCCATTGGTTGAAAGCCAAGACACCAAGACATCTCATTAGCATAGAGTGGGTGTTTCTAGGAATCCCCAGGTGTTTGCTGAATGGGTTTCTTATCAGGAAAGGGTTGGGATTGTAATCTCCCTGAGGACTATGTGTCCTTCAGTAGGAGATCTGGGATTTCCAAGATCAGGTAAAGAGGGTACCCAGATGAGAAAGGGAATCCATTGTCTTGTACCAAGCTCAAAGGCTTTGACCTTAATAGCAGGATCTCTCTCTCTCTCTCTCTCTCTCTCTCTCTCTCTCCACACATACACACACACAAATAATAAAAGTTTATTATCTTTTTTAAAAGAAAATAAGAGCATTTTGTAAAGCATGCTTCTCCCATGATCTGCTTTGTTAATTGACATAGTTTGTGAGTTTTGAAAGAGCCATCTGTGTGCTATAACCAGAAGGGTCTATTTTTCTTCCAAATGTCTGACAAATTAAAGGATCCCAGGGTCCAAAGCATAACATCCCACAGAGTGTGCTCCATGCTAGATGTGGCTACATGTCTCAACTCAAGACGGGGACAAGAATAAGGATAAAAGGAGAATGAGGGGAAAGAATAAGGCTAAGACCTGGGCTTGGGAGAAATAGAAGCGCAAGCCTTGACAGTCACTCAACAGCATGGGTTTCTCTCTGACCCTGCTGGGCCTCTGTTTCTGGTCTGCAGAATGGGGTCACTAGGGTTTGAATCTGATACGTCTCCACAGGCCCATACAGGTCACTTGGTTTGAATACCAAGTCCTCAGCTGACAGTTTTGAGGGCTGTGGGCCTGGCTGGTGGAAGAAGTTGGGAGAGGTGTGCCTTTAAAAGCTACACCCTGTACTGATTCTGGGCTAGCTTCCCATCAATATACCATAAGAACAGCAGCTGCCTCCCACACTATGGTGGAATAAAATCTCTCTGAAACCTTGAGCCGAAATAGCCCTTCTCCCCTTCTGCTTTTTCTCTCTGGCATTTTGGTCACAGGGCACTAACATAGCCAACACAAAGAAAGAAAGCAGAGTCCTAAAAAGGGAGCTGTGCAGTCTGGGTGACAGCTGACTTGTGTCTGGCTCTTCTCTAAGATAGGGGGTGGAGCAGGAAAACTGAGCAGCCTTCTTGTGCTCAAGAAGTATGTGGTGTGCTCTGCATCGCAGGAAGATAAGATAATGACCCAACGGTATAGGAGCGTCACTGTATAGTGAACATGGTGAGAGCTCAAAGCAGACAGCCATCTCCTCATTCGTTTATCCACAGGGAGCATTGCCAGTTCTTAGGGTCAGAGACAGACAGCAAATGTTCACCACTAACCAGATAAACAGCCTCTGCTTTTTGCCATTTAACTTTGCCATTTCTCCTTCTCTCTTTCTCCCTCTCTCTTATTAATATAATATATATTATTTTGATACAGGGTTTCACTTTGCGGGGCTAGCCTAAAATCCTCTATGTAATCCAAGCTGCCCTCAGACTTATCACAAGCCACATGCCTCAGGCATGAGGGCTGTGAAGAAGGATAGGAGAAATGTGGGTAGGAGAGGGCTTCCAGGAGAAGAGGCTGCACCAACACTTGAAGAAGGTGGGAGAATAAGGTAGAGGAGGGAATGGCGTTTTGGATGACAGCTCTGTAACCTACAAGCTGGGAGGCTGGTGTGTGTGTGTGCAGGGAAAGCAGTGCTTGGACATCTTTCAGACCAGGGGAAGGTTTTACTTGCTGTGAAATCAGGATGATTCTTGGAGAGAGAGAAGAAGCCGAAACTCCCAGCAGGTGGGTCACACATACACTGGGATGCAACTCCGTGGATTGAGAGAGCTAATTGGATGCCATCAGCATGCTCCCTAGACCTGTGGAAGCTGGGGTGTGAAGGAAAATTCAATCCCTCCCTCAGTGGTCCACTGTAAAGCAAAGGTTTCAGCTGGCAGTAGAGGAAGAAGAGACCCAATGGTAAACCAGTGAAGCAACATAGCAGAGAACAGAGTGAGCTGGAGGCCATGGAAATGATTTTCTAAGAAGTGGGGAGAAAACAGAGACTGTGCTGTGAGCAGAAAACCTTTACAGGTGGACATTTGATGGCATTGAGTAAGGACAGCAACTGCTGGGAGTGAGCAGCTAATGGACACAGGGCTAGAGACCCTATAATCACAGGGGTTTGCATGTGACCTCAGAGAGTCAGTCTACTTCTTGGTGAATGCTTTATTTTCTCCTTTATTTTTTCTTTTTCTTTTTAAATTTTTATAATTACAGTTTATTAACTTTGTATCTTCCTGTAGTTCCCTCCTGCCTTCCCTCCCAATCCCACCCTTTCTTCCCCTTCTCCACCCACGTCTCTCCCCAAGTCCACTGATAGGGGAGGTCCTCCTCCCTTTCCTTTTGAGCCTAGTCTATCAGGTCTCATCAGGAGTGGCTGCATTGTCTTCCTCTGTGGCCTGGTAAGGCTGCTCCCCCCCTCAAGGGGAGGTGATCAAAAAGCAGGCCACTGAGTTCATGTCAGAGACAGTCCCTGTTCCCATTACTATGGAACCCACTTGGACACTGAACTGCCATGGGCTACATCTGAGCAAGGGTTCTAGGTTATCTCCATGAATGGTCCTTGGTTGGAGTATCAGTTTCAGAAAAGATCCCTGTGTCCAAATTTTTTGGTTCTGTTGCTCTCCTTGTGGAGCTCCTGTCCTATCCAGATCTTACTATCCCCCCTTCTTTCATAAGATTCCCTGCATTCTGCCCAAAGTTTGGCTATAAGTCTCAGCATCTGCCTTGATACCCTGCAGGGTAGAGCCATTCAGAGGCCCTCTGTGGTAGGCTCCTGTCCTGTTCCTTGTCCATCCTTCCTCCGATGTCCATTCTCTTTGCCTTTCTAAATGTAGAGTGAGCATCTTACCCAAAGTCCTCCTTCCTGATTAGCTTCCTTAGGTGTACAGATTTGAGTATGTTTATCCTATATTATATATGTAATATCCACTTATGAGTGAGTATATACCATGTGTGTCTTTTTGCTTCTGGGATACCTCACTCAGGATCTTTTCCAGTTCCCACCATTTGCCTGCAAAATTCATATTTTTTTTAAAAATCTGCTTGTTGTTTATTTAATTGCATGAGTGTTTTGCCTGCACAAATGCATGCCCTCAGAGGCTACACAATAGGCTATAATAGGATGCTGAATCCCTTGGAGCTGGAATTATTGATGGTGGTGAGCTGCCATGTGGGTGCTGGAAACTGAACCTGGGTCCCCTGCAAGAGCAGCGGGTGCTTGTAATGGCTGAGACATCTCTTCAGCCATATCCTTGCTTTTTTTTTTTTTCTTGAAACCTTGTCTCACTGTGCACCCTAGGTTGGCTTGAACACTTAGTCCTCTTGTCTCAACCTCCCGAGTACTGGGAAAACAGGCAGCTCTGTCACACCTGGCTGTGAATGCTAATTAAAACCTATTTATCTTGATATTTTCCTATGATGATTTGCAAATCCTTCAAAATCATCATTATACTTTCACAATTTTTTTTTTAACCAAAAATAGCTAAGCATTTGTGGAAGGTTTAACTACAATTATGATATAATGGCAACAAAAGACTTTCTCAGAATTTAGGAGGATCCGAGTAAATACAGTACAGAACACCTTTCAATAGAATGTGTATTAGCTCTTACTAGTGCATGTAATGCGTGTGGACATTTAATAATATGGGAAATAGTCTTGATACATTTTTTTTTCAGTGAACAAAATAAACAAGACCCAACACTTCCATGTTATCCCTTTTGCATGTTAGGGTCTTGTTATCTCATGTCTGAGATTTCTTTCTCTGAGTGTGTGGTTTAGAACAAACTAAGCCATGACAATACAGAAGGATCCGTTACTTCAACATGTAATCCCTACTCAAGCATCCCTCCCTCCCTTCCTGCTCAACACCGATGTGGGTTGAAGGCCTATTGTAGCTGGTACAGAAGTTTTAGGATGCTATAAGCATGGGAGTTCCTCACTGGCTATCCCACGCAACACAAGAAGGCCATATAAGGCCCTAGGCAGTCTAAGAACAGGGTTCTCCTCCTACTCCCCCCTTCATGCTGTGTGTGGTTTCTGTCTGACACACAGATAAAAGCTTGTCCTAGACCAGGATCATTTGTATAATTTCCTGTCTTCTGGTACCCAGAACAGTAGAGGATGATGGGCCCCTGAGGGAGGGCAAAGCAAGATGGACCCCAAATCAGGCAGAGCAGCCTTGGATAGAATTGGGGGTTCGTCCTGCACCCTCCTGATCCCCCTCTCCATCTTTATTTCTCAAATGTGGTGTAATGTGGGACTTAGAACTAGAATCTGAAGTCTACCTTTAAATTCTGGCTAACCAAATATCCTCGGCTTCTCCTTTTCATTCATGTATAAAAAAGGAGTTTTAAAAAAGTTATGTTTCACAGGAAGAATGTAAAGTTTCGATGGAGGGAACCTGCGAGATCTTAGAAGACAGCGAAGCACACATCAGGCTACCATGTTACTAGCTACTGTCTCTACCGCCATCCATGCCAGCCCCATATCATGACCACCATCACCGCCACCACCACTGCCATTGCTGCCACCACCACCACCACCACCACCATCATGCCATCCGTGATGGTCAGAAATGATGGCCCTCTTTCAAAATCGTGTCTTCTGACTCTTATCATTTGATTTGTTTCCTAAGTATCACATTTGAACTCAGCAGGCAGGCGTGTCCTATCCAGCATCAAATCTTTACCGTCATCCAGTGACTCAATGACCTTTGACCGTTCTGTTGCCCCATTCCCATCTAGGAGATCAAAAAGCCGGAATGCAGTGGAAGTTTTGGCTGTGTTGTGCAGTTATGCTTTTGTTGTAATCTCAAGTGTGAGATGCAAGAATGTTTTCCGTTTATCCATAGCTGATAACAGCCTTGGGAGAAGCCGAGTGATCTTGTCAGGTGATAATAGCCTTATGAGAGGGCGCTTGATCCTTGTCAGCTGGAAACTGCCTCATGCAGGGGGCATGGTTTTTGCCGGCTGAAAAACATCCTGGTGCAGACTCTGAGAAGGTATAAATAAGAGGAGATAAGAGGAGAGAGAGAATGTTTTAATTTGAGATGCTCCTGGAGAGAAACTCTTGGGAGAATTCTTCAAGAAGTTTGCTACTTCCCCTGCTTCTGCTGGTGGTCCCTGTTGCTCCTTTGCCCTTCCTGGATTGCTGGATTGCTGGATATCTTGATGATGAAGAGCAGAATCGCACCAAGGAACTACATCTAAAGAGGTATACATCCCCTGTCCTTACTAACCTTCTTTCTCCCCTACGTAGAATTGGGGGGTTGGAAGGGAAGTAGAGGCTTATGGAACTCCAAACAAAGCAGGTTTTCTAAAATCAAAGTCTATGCCAGAATTTGGGTGTTTAGCTTTTCAGTGTATTTGGGAATAAACGCTCGGGTCAGCATCATACCTGAGACCGTGTGACAGTGTTCTCTTTTTCTCTCTCATGCTTGTACCTATTGGGTGTCTGTCTTTACCATTCCGTGCCACTGTATTGCAGCAGACTCACTTGCCCAATCATTCTTCAGATCTTCTTTCTGAGGCAGGCCTTGATTCTGACAAGGGGAAAACAAAACAAAACAAATAAACCACATTTGTGTGAGAAGTCTGTTTCTTACTTCCCTCAAAGATAAGGTTTACAATATGAGAGTCAGACCCATGAGAGATGTAAATAAAAGACTTTCCAGGACACACACTTCAAGATCTCACCAAGTCCTCTTTGTCTTTTTCCTTGTTTGAAATACAGATGTGATGGCTGGAGTCACAGCAGCCCCTGAGCTATTGTGAGGTGATCTTGAGGGTGAAGCCACACATAAAGAACAGGAGCATATAGTTCTAGAGTCAGTCTTCTTCAGTCCTCACGCTAAAATAAATAAATAAATAAATAAATAAACA
Source organism: Psammomys obesus (assembly GCF_907164565.1). Taxonomy (NCBI): domain Eukaryota; kingdom Metazoa; phylum Chordata; class Mammalia; order Rodentia; family Muridae; genus Psammomys; species Psammomys obesus. The sequence goes on along the minus strand of NW_026596234.1, from coordinate 7,621,805 downwards.
AACAAACAAACATAAAGCCATGCATTACCCTATGGATTTTTCTTTGCCCTCTTATTCTTTCAGATCTCTCATAAACTCCTTAAACTGTGAACATTTTTCCTGAAGCTTGGCCTGCCTGTAATCTCAGCATTCAAAAACACCGCAGCAGGAGGATGTTAATTTTGAACCCAACCTGGGATATATAACAAGACTCTGTCTCCACCCCCACCAAAATAAAAATTTTAATTATTTTCCCATCGGATTAGCTAATACCAATATTATTTTTCGTAGCAAAAATATTTTTCTTACTTTTATAATAAATTAATAAGTGAACCAGATTTGCACATTTATGTTAATAAACACCTGACATTGACCAAGAATGTGACACGTGTCTGAGCAAACACAGTGGTCCCTTCTGACTGCATATAAGCTGCCAGACAGTCTCAGTTGCCGTGGTTCCATTACATTTGCGCCCCCATGCACAGCCTGGGTACCACAGCAATATTATAAACACTGGAGTACGTTCCTCCAGGATATTAGTGACATTATCTACACTTCAAACTTAGTGGGAATTGAGTCTGAAATATACCCCTTTTAGGGCGTCATGATTTTTTAAAAGCCTGTCTTACACTGCAAAAAAAATAAATCCATTTTCAAATGAGAAAGCACGTTTTAGATGATTTGTGTCAAAGTGAGTAATTTTCTGTGGAATATATCACTCTCCATCAGAAATGTCATTTTGAACATCAACATCTGTGAGAACATCTCAGAAACACATCGGTCCAGAATTCATCAGCACGCCTTCATTTATTTATTTTTCTGTACTTTGTGGTCTCAGAGCTTTGGTCCTTTTGACCTCCTGTGCTGTTTTAACTTCATCCGAGGAGTCCTGATGGGAGTACAATTCACAGGTTGTGGTTAACAACTGCCTCATCTCCAGAGAGTTCTCTGCCAAGTTCACCGGGGTTATCTTTAAAGTTGAAAGAACACCTCTGTACTGTTTTCAGCCCGAACATTGCAGAAAAGTTAAGATACAGTATTGTTTACAAGCCACTGGCATTCAAAAAATAAGCATGCATTTGGGGAAGCCTGGGAATTGTTTCACACAATGGGATGTATAATGATTCTACATCCTTATTTGTTTAATAACTGCTGTCAGTGGAATACTCATTTATTGACTTGTCCAACAATCCATCCATCACTGGACTCTCTTTAAGGTGAAAGGTGAAAGAATTAAAAGTAGAACTCATGAGCCCTCAGGGGCTCAGTAAGTAAGGGAACTTGCAGCCAAACCTGACAACTTAAGTTCAAGCTCTAGGACCCACATAGAAGAAGGAGAGAAATGATTCCTCCAAGTTGTCCTCTGACTTCTACAAGCATGCTGTGGCATGCTCACATCTACACATGTACATAAATACTCTAAATAAGTAAATAAGTGAAAAATTAAAAAAAATATATAATGCATATCTTAACAAAAGGAGAGAAATCAAAAAGAAAATATCCCCAATCAAACAAAAAAGTAATAGTCTAAGACAATTCCATGAAAAAAATGGAACAAGAAATAATCATTGGACAAATCTTGGTAGAGTGACCAAAACTATCCAAAAGAACACTTAAGCCCAGAGCTGAAGCTAGAGCCAGAGCAGGAACAACAGGCAGAATGCCTTCTTGACTTGCCCAAGAAGGACAATGAAAAACAGGGAGATTTGTGAACCGGGAAAAGAAATAGAAAACAAGGAGGAATCTACATACCCTTCGATCATGTCCTCTCACAGGGACAAGGGCGGGAAGACATGCTCTGATTTCTGAAATGATGTCTTGGCTGCATCGCAGTGAACATGGAGGCACCCTGCAATCAGGGAGGCTGTTGGGAGACCATTGCCACAATCCGTTTTGTGGAGATGGAGAACCCATGCAGACTGTTGGCTTGCAGTGTGTTGGACCTCACATTTGTGCAGCTGGAATGTAATGACTCCGGATTGCACTGGGAAAGGTGTTGTCTTTATTTCTATTTTCTGAGCGAGGATGCTGGAGTGAAGATAGTCACACAGAGTTACCCAGTCAGAAAACGCGACGACATCAAGTGAGTCTGTCTTTGAGGATGATGCTCTTGGGTGGGTGTTGTGATCATGACTTCTGGAGAACTCAATGCCAGTTTTCATGGGAGGAATGGTGGGAAAAAAGGACAGGGGAGAATTTCATTCCAGATCCTAATTAAGTCTGTTAGGGTCTGAGATTTTATCTTGTCTGCGAACGTTTTTTTTGTGTGTGTGAATATGTATGTGAGTGTGTGTGCAGGTGTACTTGTCTGCCTGTGCATATAGAAGTCAGGGGATAACCTTAAGTGTCATTCTTTGGGCATCTTCTAACCCCCACCTTATTTTTGAGATAAGCTCTCCCACTGGCCTGGAATGTGTCAAGTTGGCTAGGCTGGGTGATCCAGCCAGCTCCAGGGAAGAAATGGTCTTTGCCTCCCGCCCCTAGTCCTGGGCTGACACATGTGCACCCTTGCTTTTTTTCATATGGTCCTCGGGGGTTGAACTCATGGCCTTGTGCATGTAAGATGAGCACTTTGTCAACTGAGCCATCTCTGTGGCCTTAAAAACACGTTTTATAGCTGGCAGGAGACAGGAGACTCTTGGGCTGGAAACGAAAGGCTTTATGATGTGCAACACGCAGCTCGAGCCTCAGGAGTGAAGGGAATGTTAATCCAGCAACATGGCTGCTCTGATCACATTCAAAGACCTTCTACATCTGTGTGATTCATCTGGAATGCAGACACACCCTTAGTACACATCTTTAATCCCAAACAATGAAGGTAATGTTAGTTTGTAGAAAGATGTACCCATTAGTGATGTCTAATTGAGGAGCAGAAAAAGTGACAAATCAGAGAAACAGGATATTCCCAACTCTCATGAGAAGAGAGGAAAGAGAGACAACTTAAGAGAGAACATTGCAGAGAGAGAGAGAGAGAGAGAGAGAGAGAGAGAGGGAAGCAGTTTTACTTAGACAGTTGTACAGAGACAGGTTGTAGAGAGAGAACAAGCTAGACATGGGTGAAGACAGTACAATCCAGAGAATGAGACTGAGACAGAAGATTAGAACTTATTGCCAATGTTAGTATGAGTCCAAACAGGACAGTTAGAAGCCGAAAGAAGTGAGTTTGAATCAGTCAGCTTGGCAAGTTTTGAGCCAGACGGCTGAGTTGAACCAGCCAGCCAGAATTCAGAAAGACTTCAGAAAGGGTGAGCTTATTCAGCAGTAAGTCTCAGAGGCTGAAAACATTCTAGGCCTGGATTAGATTAGATTAGATTGTATGGAGGCCAGAAGCTTCCAGGACTAGGCCTAGATTAGCAGATGAAGCAGTAAGCCTCTGAGATGACAATTAAATCAGGTGAATAAAAGTTACTCTTTTAAAGAGGGGGAGATGAGGGGAGGGGACATTCGGGTAGGGCTGGGATGGGGGAGTTGGGGGAGGGTGGGATCAAGCTGTAAAGTGACTAAATTTAAAAAGTTACTTTTACACCAGAGTCTCTTGGCTTCTGTTGCTTTCCATGAAAAATGGGGGTTGTAAAGATTTTCAACAAACAGGTGTTTGGGCAGGTTTAACAGCAGGGAGGAAAAATACACAGAAGTCTTTGCTGCAGTAACTGTGAGTAGCTGTCAGGGGTACTTATTGTATGCAGGGTAGGTGGTGAGAGGAAATGATACCCCACCCTTCAGTCCCCTTATTGCAAATGGAGCCCTGACAAGTGACAAGGGCACAGAGCAGTTAGTGAAGGGTTTGCATTCATGCTGTGTCCAGGGAGAGCACACAGGTAAGGTCATGACCATGACCTGTCCATCCCAGACCTCCAGCTTTATCCTTCAGGAGGCAGAATGACCATTGCTGCAAGGTCACTCGCTTGTAATTCATACACAGTCCAACACAGCTCTCTCACAGCTTTAAGAGGACATAAGGACACACAGGAAAAGTCAGGGGCTGGGACAAGAGTGTGAACATTTTTTGCTGTAAGAGAATTGCTCCTTGCCAGGCTCTGGAGGGCTTCACACCTCTCCCACCACAAAGTTCCTTACTGTAAAGATAAATGATTTTCTGGTGATTCAGTGGTTCAAGGACGTGAGGGCTCCCAGCCAGCCTTCTTGAAATTCTTTCAACTTTCCTTCTAAATACAGTGTCCTTACCCAACAATTTCACAAAGGATGAGAGGCATTGGCCACTTCTACATCTTTTTCAATGTCACATCCTCTGCAGAAATTCAAATTCACCTTTCCAGAGGCCCCTGGGGGAATGTTTGCTTCCTTCTCAGTGTCTATGTGTGGTCTCATGGTACTTATTTTTCCTAAGGGGCTTTGCTGGCCACAGGAATAGACAGAGGTTCCGTGTCTTACCCCTTAGGGCTGTGGTGATGAAACACCAGAAACCACATTGCTTAGAAGTGACACATGTTTACTTATTGTGGTTCTGGAGACTAGGCCCAAGTTCATAGCATCAACCAATTTGGTATAGGCTGAGAGCTTGCCTCCTGGTTCAAAGAAGGTTGGCTTTCTGTGTCCCCCTTTAATGGACAGCAAGAGAAGCTAATCTGTTTTGAAGGATGCTAATCCCATTCAAGAGCTTCACCCTTGGAAGCAATCATCTCTTACAGGCCCTATGGAGTGGCGTAATATCATTGTGGTCACGATTCGGGTTCGACATAGGGATTTTGAATATGAACCTGTAAATCAGTATCCAGAGCATAGTGTTCTGAGACTGGAGAACAAAGACACTGCTTGAGCCTAGTTGGTGACATGCTTTCCCTGTAAGCCTGAAGACCTGAGTTTCGTTCCACACTCATGTAAAATATGCCAGGCATGGTGGTAATTGCTTGTAATCAGAGCACCGAAAAAACAACAACAACAAAAAACCAGATACATGTAGATGCTTTTATTTTTATTTTAAAATTTTTTATGTATTTTATTTTTTTTACAATTTATTCACTTTATATCCTACTTGTTACTTCCTCTCCCATCTCCTCCCAGTCCCACCCTCTCTCCCTCTTTCTCCCCATCTCCCTCCCTTAGTCCACTGAAATGGGGAGTCCTCCTCCCCTTCTATCTGACCCTAGCTTATCAAGTCTCATCAGGACTTCCTGGATCCTCTTCCTATGTGGCCTGACAAGGCTGACCCACCAGAGGGAAGTGATCAAAGAACAGGCAACTGAGTTCATGTCAGAGACAGCCCCTGCTCCCCTTACTAGGGAACCCACATGGAGATTGAGCTGCCTATGGGCTACATCTGAGCAGAGTGTCTAGGTCCTCTCCATGCATGGTCCTTGGTTAGTGCATCAGTCTCTGCTGGGCACCATGAGCCCAGATTTTTTGGCTTTGTTGGTCTCCTTGTGGGGCTCCTGCTCCTTCCGGGTTCTTCTATCCCCCCCTTCTTCCATAAGATTTCCTGTGCTCTGCCTAAAGTTTGGCTGTGAATCTCTGCATCTACTTTGATCCCCTACTGGGTGGAGTCTTTCAGAGGACATCTATGGTATGGCTCTTGTTCCCTCTCTTCTGCCTCTTCCAATGTCTATGCTGTTTGCCATTCTGATGAGAATTAAACATTCTCCCCAGGGTCCTTTTTGTTGTTTAGCTTCTTTAGCTCTGTACATTTTACTATGTTTATCCTATATTATATGGCTAATATCTGGTTATAAGTGAATATATACCATGAGTGTCTTTCTGCTTCTGCGATACCTCACTCGGGATGATCTTTTCTAGTTCCATCCATTTGCCTGCAAATTTTATGATTTCCTTGTTTTTAATAGCTTCTTGTAGCCTCCTGGCCAGCTAGGCTAGCCTCCTTCGACAATTTCAGGCTAGTGAAAGACACTGTCCCAAAAGAATAATGGATGGTACCTAAGGATGATACTCAAAGTTGATTAGTAACAAACAGTGTTTGGATACTCTTCTATGTCCTTCTCTTTCAGTGTGCTTCCCACACTCTTGCCTACACACACACACACACACACACACACACACACACACACACACACGAACACACATGCTCAATTATACATACACACGTACGAAATTATTGGCCTTTGTGTTGGCATGTTTCCACCCTGTCACCCTCTGGTATACAGACCAGGCCTCTATCAAAGGAGGATCACAGGATTGCTACAATCTGTAAGCAGGCATCACGTTGGAGGACGTAGTCTCTGCCGGTAATTGTGAAGCCAGCTTTGTGCTTGCATGCACGCAGCGTGGTGTGGTGGTGGAGGCAGAGCCTGCGGCTCGGTCTGGCTAAGAGCCGTCCTTCCATGAGCCTTCTGTAGGGATTTACTTTGTAATCAGACTCAAGCCCTGCCTTTTCCGAGTGCTCCCTGGCATATGCTGCTGATGGGTGCAAGCAGAAGGCGGTGGAGAGAAAGCTGCTCTGTGCCTGGAACCTGCTGTGAAAATCCCAGACAAGCACAGTGCAGTGCAGTGCAGTGCAGTGCAGTCTCTCTCTCTCTCTCTCTCTCTCTCTTTCTCTCTACTCTTCCTCTTATTGTGCACATTTTGGTGTATGATATGGAAACATGGTTTTGTTATAGTCCCAAGTGTGGGATTTTAATTTGTCCACACCTGTTCATTGTCTCTTGTGGAGCCTGCTCTTTGCCAGCTAAAATTAGTGGACTACTGAGGACTTTGAGGGGTATAAAAATGATAGCCCAGAGGAAGAAAGGTGGTGGCTTGGAGGAGATGGAAGATGGCTGCTTGCTGCTCTTGCTGTCCTTGCTGGTTCCCTGGACTTCTGGATTTCCTGACGACGGACATTGGCATTGCCCTCCAAAGTACCCTACAATCTTACCCAGCAGGAAGAAGTAAGGAGAGCTATGTTTCCTTTCCCTTACAACCTTCTCTTTCCTCTACCTGTTGTTGGGGGTTGGCAGGGAGGTATAAGCTTTAAGGAACCCCCAAATAAGGCAGCGTTTGAAAAACTAGCATCTATACCCCACCCCCTCTTTTGCTTTGTCTTTTTGAGACAGTGTTTCTCTGTGTAGCCCTAGCCCGGAACTCAGAGGTCTGCCCACCTCTGCTGGGATTAAGGCCATGTGCCATCACACTGGGCCGCAGGCTATTTCTCAGTGGGTCACTTAGCCTCCTCCGTTCAGCTTATGCTGTCTCCTCATGGGTTTGGTCAATGCTGTTTTCCTTCTTTTACCCACAGTCCCCATAAACCCCATCTGTAGGGGTTTCAGTCATTTGCACATGATTCTACTGATGTATCTTTTTTGTTGGCCCCCTTGAGACCTTTGTTTAAAACAAACAAAGAAAAAACAGAACAAGACCAAAAAAACCGGACCTAGGTTAATACAAAAAGTGTGCATTAATCAGAAGTTGTCTGTGAATTTCTCCAGGGGTTTGCATGTGCAGAGATGTTGTCCTATTGAAACCGCAGCAGCAACATCGAGAATTTATTGTTAGACTTCAGATTCGTAATCACAGGATATTTTTCACGGAGATTTATTTTATGCTATTAGGTCTATATTTTTTTTTAAAGGTTTAAGAAACTCTAGTTGTGTTTTGTAGGTCCAACTCAGCTCATTTATCATGTGAAGAGTTGGTGGGTTATTGAGATTTTGTCAGAGGTCCTAGATTTCTGTGTATCTGGAACTATGTATGCATTTTTAGGTGGATGACTCTGTGTGTGCATGTGTGTGTGCTTGCATGTGGATGCATGTGTGTGCATGCATGTATGCAAATGCATGTGAATGTACACGGGTGTGTTCACATGTAGGACATTTAAAAAAGCATTATATACACCCAGATATATGTATGTATGTATGTATGTATGTATGTATGTATGAATGATTTTAAAGCCACGTCTGCCTAGGGGACTGGTTGAAACTTCTCTGAGCTGGGCTGAGGAGAAGGCTGAGTGGATAAGGTGCTTTCTATGCAAGCGCTGAGGACTGACTTTGGATCCCCAGAACTCGCGTGGGCCTGTAATCCCAGCATGTACGGGGGTGAGAAGCGGAGGCTGGAGAATCCCCAGAGTCTCATGGGCCGGTTAGCCTGACATAGGCAGAGGCAAACCACAGCAGACCCTGTCTCTAACAAGGTAGAAGGCAAGGACCGGTGCTTGAGGTTGTCCTGGCCTCCTTCCACTTGTGCAGTGTAGTACATATGCACCAGCACTCACACATGGGAACATGGAAGCGTGCGCAGGCGCACACCCGCACACACACACACACACACACACACAAGCGCTCAGAGCTTAGCTTCTTATTGAGTCTATAGCAAATTAACAGTGGTGACAACAGGTCTCGCACTGCCGGTGGAGATGGGCGGGGCTAACTGTTACTAGAGTCACCGCTTTTTGCACTTGTCACATAGCCACTTAGGTCACAGTCCTCTGGTGTCACTGAGGTATAAAACAGAAGTTATTGATCTATTGAATGTTTGCAATTTGGTATTCCGATATCCCACACACTGTGGAATGATTACTAATCAACTTATCCATTTTTTTTTTTCACAGCTACCACATTTTCCCACAAAACTTTCATTACATTGAACAGGCAATACTGAACCCTTGCTTTAACTGAGCGTGTGGAATACATCTGTTTTCACTAAAGCGATTCAGAGATTATTTCTGTAGAAATAATGTATGTATCTCTATTTCCAATTTTCTTCTCAAAATGCTTACCAAGATTAAAAGCATATTTCTGTATATTTTTAATCTTTGACAGCTCCACACACACGATCCTCACTACCCACTCCCATCCTTTCTTTCTCCTGGTAAAGCCACTTTTCTTCCCAACAGGTCGCTCCTATTTTCTTGCCTCTTTTTTTTTCCCCGTCGAGACAGCGAGTTTATTAAGGTTGCTTTCACGAGCATGCGTTGGAAGTTAGTCATTACTGGGATGTGGGAAGCCTGTCAGAGGCTACACTGCTAAAGAAAATGATGTCCCCTCTCTAGCAGCCATCAACTTCCCATAGTCCCTCAGTGAGGGTTGGAGCCTGCTGGGACCCTCCCTGACGAGTGATGAAATACTGAGGGGTCCACTTTCGTGGAAGCCTTGAACCAGCTTCCCATGAGCTGGGGTACCTCTGTGCCCGACCTTCCCCTTCCCCCCCTCCCCCTCCTTTCGGGAAGAACTCTTTAGAATCTACCATCTTTAAAACTTTCAGATGTGTAGTGCTTCGCTGTTAACTGTGGCCACCGTCTTCATGTTAGAGCCACGCCTGCCTGGCCACTTGCTCCTGTGCCACCTGCAACCATAATTCTATTCCTGCTGTGAATTTGACATTTTAAAGGCTCCGCCTATGAGATGGTACGGTATTTGTGGTTTTTTGTTTTGTCTTGAGGCAAGATCTTGCTCTGTAGACAAGGCTGACCTCAAGCCTATGGCCCTTCTGTCTCAGCCGCCCAAATGCAAGCATTTCGGATGTGTAGCACCATGCCGGCTTCTGAATTTGTAATTTCTATGCTGGCTTATTTTACCTGCTCTCAGGGCTATGAACACCCAGCTTCATCCGTGTTGACAAAAGGTTTCCTTCTGTTCGCTATTTATTCATTTGGGGGCTGAAGAACTGGCTCAGCAGTTAAAACCACTCAGTTCTTTTGCAGAAGACCAGAGCTTGGTTCCCAGAACCCACATGACTATTCATAACTGTAATTCTAGCTTTAGGATATCTGATACTCTCTTCTGACCTCTGCTTGTAGTACACACAGGTAATGCACTTAGATACATGCAGGCAAACACCCCTATACATACAATAATAATAAATAAATCTAAAAACAAAACTCACTCGATGTTTCTAATATTAAAATATAGATATTTGTGAAGATGTGCTTTGCAAAGTACTTCATACAAGATGGTTTTACTTTTTCAGATTTATTTATTTTATGTGTATGGATGTTTTGTCTGCATGTCTGTATATATACAGTGTTCAGTGTCTATAGAGGCCAGAAGAGGTCATTGGATCCCCTGAAACTGGAGTTATGGATGACTGTGGGCTGCCGTGTGGGAGCTGGGATCTGAATCCAGGCCCTCTGCAGAAACAAGTGCTCTCAGCAGCTGAGCCATCTCTCCAGTCCCCCATCACACATACTTTTAAATATGCATTTCCCAAACTAATACTAACTGAATGAATGACTTGGGACAGAGAGTCCAGTGTGCTTTCACGAACCCCGTGTCTAGACATGGCCCAAGACCTGAAGTTCTCATTGACCGTTTAACTTTAGAGGCCATTAATAGTTGTTGAGCCAAAGATTTCCTAAGCACTCCCACCCTGCCAGAACTCAGAAAACCACAGAAGAGCAAAACATCTCGGGTCTGGATTCTTTTAAATTAGATTGTGAAATATTTGTACATTTGTTGATCTGGCTTTTTCTAGCTGGAGCTAGAAAAAGTTTAATGAAATATCTGTTAAGCAGATTTAATTTTAAAGGATATTTGGGAGCAGAACTGTAGCACCTGCTGCCGCTGAAGGTCAGCTCTTCACCCAGTGGGCGAGCCCTCTTCTGTGTCTGGCTCAGCGGCACTTAGCAGACCTGTTAGCAGACACACAGCCAACTCTGCCCACACAGAACGTCCACTCAGGCTCTTCGGGCTGCCTGAATTCTGCTGACTCATCAGCTGCACCCCGCCCCCCACGCTGACTTTTAATAATGAACACAAAGGCGGGGTACTGTAATTAATTTCTTCATTCACTCACTAGTTCATTCAGACCATCCTCTCCAAAGAAAACTTTTGCAGAAAGTAAATCAGGATCTGGGCCACAGTTTTGTCAACTTGACACAGGCACAAAGCTAGACACAGCTGGGCAGAATAAAGCACAGTTAAGAAACCCCCTGTATCAGGTTGGCCCTTTGCACGTGTCTTTGGGGCATTTTGTTTTGATTGCTGATTGTTACGGGAGGGCCTGGCCCATGTTGGGCAATGCCATGTTTTAGCCAGGGGACCTGTGGTGCATAAGAGAAGATGAGTCAAGCAGAGGAAGCAAACCAGGGAGCAGCATCCTACCGTGGACTCTGCTTCAGTCGTCAGATTCCCTTCTTGGCTCCACTAAGTGATGGTCTAGAAGCTGAAACAAATCTCCCCCCCCCCCAAGCTGCTTTTGGCCATGGTGCTTATCACAGTAACAGAGAAGCACACTAGGATAGGCTTTGAGGTAGCTCACTTGGTAATGTGTATGCCATGAAATTCAGTGCCCAGGACGTACCTATAAAATGATGGGCTTAGTAGCATGTGCTTGTAATCCTAGTGCTGGGGAAGCAGAGACAGGCAGTTCCCTGGGGTTCGCTGGCCAAGCAGCCTACCCTGCTTGGGACAATGAAAGACGGTGTTTCAAAAACCAAGGTGAGGGGCTGGAGAGATGATGGCTCAGAGGTTAAGAGCACTGGCTGTTCTTCTAATAGGTCCTAAGTTTAATTCCCAGCAACCACAATTTATAATGAGATCTGGTGCCTTCTTCTGGCCTACTGGATCACATGCAGGCAGAATACTGTATACATAATAAATACATCTTTAAAAAACAAGAAAAACAGAACAATGTGAACCTAAAGAATGATACCTGAGCTTGACCTCTGATGTCCACATGTGTGCTCATATGCTTGAATCAGCATATATACAAACACTTAAATACACATATACATGTACACATACATCGACATACATGTGAAAGTAAAGTAGAATCCATTTTTAAATTTAAAATTTTTAATCTTGTGTGTGTTATGTACATGTGTGAGCAGGTGCCCTAAGAGGCCAGAGTCGAGAGCATCTGACCCCTGGAATTGGAGTTGCAGGTGGTTGTGAGCTGCCTGAGGTCTTTATTACACCCAACTCTGGTCTTCTCTGAGAGTAGCAAGTACTCTTAATGGCTGAACCGCCGCCATCCTTAGGATCCCTCTATATGTTCAAAGGGAACAGCATTCCTCCTGATACCTAGAAGAAAAGCCAGAGGCTTTTGCTGAGTCCATGAAGCCCTGTGTGGTTTGAAAAAAAATGGCCCCATAGGCCCACAGGGTGTCGCACTATTAGTAGGTGTGGCTTTGCTGGAGGAAATGTGAAAATGTGTGATTGGGGGGTTTGGGGGTAGGGAGTGGGCTTTGAAGCCTCAGATTCCAGGTCTGGCTAGTGAGTCTTCAGTCTCCTGCTGCCTGCAGATCCAGATGTAGACCTCTCAGCTCCTTTTCAAGCACCATGTCTGCCTGCGTGCTGCCATGCTTCCCACCATGATGATAATAGAATAAACCTCTGAACTGTAAGCCAGCCCAATTAAGAGTTTTTCTTTAAAAGAGTTGCTGTGGTTGTGTTGTCTCTTCACAGCACTAGAAACCTTAGCTAAGACAAGCCCTGTGAGGTCCTCAGTGCACAGGGCTGGGTCCACATTACTTATTCTTACTGAGGCAGCCCTGTTCGCTCAGCCCCAGGCGTGACCACCTTGCCCAGCATGCTCTCTACTTTCACAGGATGCTCAGCTTAGAGATTTCTTCTTAGGAAAGGTTGCCCTACCCACTCACTAAATTTACTCTTCTGTTGGTATACTTAAAAAAAAACCTTTTATTTACATTTATTTTATCTTTTTCTCCCTACTCCACTCAAACTCCTTCCAACACCCCAATACCAGGTAGGAGAGAGAAAGGTTTAGTGGGAGAAGGGGCCCAGTTCTCTTAGCTGCTTCCTGCCGGTTAGGGTCATTGGGTTCCTTGGAGACAGTCCAGTCCTCCTTTTAGTAAATCTCCAACTTCTTGTCTCACAACAGCAACCAGGAGTAGCAAAGAGGAAGCAGGGGCAGCCTTGTTCTTTCTCCCCTCTCCTTTCTGGGCTCTGGCATTTATTCTCTCTCTAGAGTCCTCATATTTAAACCATCTGCAGCTGGCAAGGAGCTCACATGAGGCAAATCATCTGCTGCTGTGGACCGTCTGAATCAGTCCCACATCCCACACCTGGGATTAAAACAAAAACATGTTCATATCCACAACACTCTTTCTTCACAAGCAGTGCTAGAGCTGAGCTAGTTTAAACCATTGATATGGTGCTTCTACTCTGTGCAGAACATCTTCTTATTTATAAAGGAATTTATGTATAGAGTCAGAACCCAAGGATTATTAATGAATTCTTAGATGAACACATAAAAACAAAAGAAGGAAGAGCTCGCATTTGGAAAGATGTGTTCAGCTTGAAATGGCAGACAAATTTAAAGAAAGAAAACCCCACTTGAAATAGTTCAGAGCTGGTAAAAAATAAAAATAAAAAGAGTGCCTGCCACCCACGGGGCTGGCTGGTCTGACCCTCGACAAGGGCTTCCTGGCCTCCTATGCCTTCCTTGCATTCTTCCGGTTAACAGCACAGCAAGCCCATGAAAGAGGAACAGTTGCTGGTGTCATTGATGAACAACAGCAGAGTGGATTTCTTTGGAGAGGAGCCCCATAATGAGCATGTGCTCTCTCTACACACGCCTTAACTTCGGAATATATTCAAGTGCATGACAGATGCTAGCTAACCCCGCCCATTCTGTTCTGGTTTCAGAGAAGCCTTGCAACTCAGTTCCTCTGTAGCTCCAGAGTAGCCACAGGCATTGCATAGGCAGACCAGTATGTCTCTGTTTCAGGATCAAGCTAAGGGGCCTTAGCCCACTGCCCACAGGGGTGCCATGCTGAGGTGTGGTATGGTGTAGCTCTTCTGGAGGGCAGGTGGCTGGCTTGCTTTTAAATACCTGTGGTGTGGCTAGAGTTCCAGCTGATCCCCGAATCCTAGATTTTAAGTGCTATGCTGTGCTGACTCTCCTAATGTTAGCTCATCCAGGAGGTCAAGGTCACTGTGCTTTGTAATAACCATAATAAACCTGTATTGAGCGATTAATACATACCAGGCACTAAGGATCTGTCTCTCCTTGTCTGTCCTTGGACTTGTCTGTCCGTTCGTCCATCCATCCATCTATCATTATAATCATCTATCTACCTATATCAGCTTTTATCTATCTTCCCCATCGTTTATTTAACTATCCATAAATCAGCTATCTATTTATTATCTATCTACCCAGCTATCTAATCCAAAGGTTCTCAACTTGTGGGTCATGATCCCTTGGCGGTCAAATGACCTTTTCACAGGGGTCTCCTAAGATCATTGGAAAACACAGATATTTACATTATGACTCATAACAGCAGCAGAACTACCATTATAAAGTAGCAACAAAATAATTTTATGGTTGGGGGGGTCACTACAGCATGAGGAACTGTATTAAAAGGTCACAATATTGAGAACTACTGATAATCTATCTATCTATTGAGAACTACTGATTATCTATCTATCTATCTATCTATCTATCTATCTATCTATCTATCTATCTTTCATCTATCTTTCTTTCTTTCTTCATTCCGATCATCATCATCATCATCAGTCTGCATCCAGTGATCTATTCTTTCCATGTTGAAGAAAGACACCCACCACTCAGGATCAACAAAAAGCTAAATTTATAGTTTACTAAGCCTACAGAACCCCAATCCCCAATCTCTGTCACCCACTAAGGCTCAATGACAGAGCTGATCTTTGTGGTACTGGAGAAATGTAGCATTTAAAGAGCGTGTGTGAGGAGGTTAGGGAAGTGGTTCAGAAGCATAGAGGCAAGGACTTATGGGTTGTCACCTGTGGGGCCTGGTTAGTTGCGTTAGGCTGCTATTGCCTTTCATAAAAGTGAACTATAGTAATTTTGGGCTGAATTTGAAACGATTTTTGACAGTATGGACTACAATGAAAATGCAATTGCAATGTGTTTTTTTTTTCTCTTGAATTTCGATTTTAACAGCATCCAAAGCTTACAACAATCCTATAAACAAAGTGGTATATACATTCGATATATGAAAAAAAATAAGCAGATGGGCATATAGATAGACAGGTAGAAATTATGTGTATCATGTGGTCCCTGAGGCAGGCAAAGGTAGAGCCGAGATTTTGACAATGGCCATATCTGGCTCCAGATCCAGGCTCTTCCTCAACATGACTCTGTCAGAGTTCATGTTCTGTGAACACCACAAGCTGACCACTTGTCAGCCTTCAAGTCCATCCCTACTTGAAACTGGAACATTTCATTCCCTTTAGCTCATCATTTGCACTGGCCCCATTCTTCCTTCTTTTAGGTAATAGGTTTAATAATGTAGAAAAGAACACCCACAAGGCCAAACTCCTTGACGTGAAAAGCACAGCTATTTAAGGTAATTGTTCCTACTATTCTAGCTCCTAACCAAAAACTCGGGCTTGCTTTTGTGGAAAGGTTAATAAGCAAAAATCTTACTTCCCAGGACGTCAGGACAGATGGATGGCTCTGTGAAAGGAAACAGGAAATTATAGCCTAGCTTAGCCCTGAAGGCTGTGTTCTTGACTCCAAGATCAACCTTGTGAAAGATTAAATGAAAGGTTAAGGGAAAGGTAGGTCTTTATCTCTATAAATTCCCACCCCATCTTCTACAGCTTGGGGGATGAGACAGCTTCGGTCAACTCTAAGGGGAACTGGGAGGACTGGAACTAGAGATGCCTAATCAGACAGTTCTGTAGCTACCACAAAGTGACAGACTGACCCCGGTGTGAATAATGAGATCAACTTAGGTGAGTATAAAATCCTGGGAAGGGGTTTGGATCCCCCTGTGTAGGCAGTTTACTGAGAATGTCTTAACCATGTGTAATGATAGAGCAAAATAATCAGAGTATGGCTGGAAATGCATGCCTTAAAAATTACCTAGATTAACTTGGTGTGTGGGCATATCTGTGGAAATTGTGGGCCACACCGCTCCCTAGGCAGAAGGTTTTCAAAAATGTCAGAGTGGAGAAGGTTAGCTAACAGCACACACGGATTTATCGCACAGGCTTGTCTTAGTCGGGGTTTCTTATTGCTGTGAAGAGATGTGACAGCCGCATCTCTTATAAAGGAAAACATTTAATTGGGGCTGGCTTACAGTTCAGAGGTTTGGCCCATTATCTTCATGGTGGGAAACATGGCAGCCAGCAGGCAGACATGGTGCTGGGGATGGAGGTGAGAGTTCTACATCTTGATCTGCAGGCGGCAGAAGGAGACTGAAGACGCACATTTATCCTCTCTGCTCTTGACTGCGGTATGGTACTTTAAGTCCCTGCCTTCAATTTCCCACGGCAGCTGACTCTGTTCTGGAACAGTGAACCAAATAAACTGTTTTCTTCCTCACATTGTTTTAGCTGGGATAGTTGTAACTACAACAGAAATGAAAAGATGACACCACACAGAGTGGGCACTGTGGCACACAGCTGAAGATTGTTCTTTATTCTATGCACCAATCACCCAGCTATCCCACTGCATGTATTACCAAAATAAACATCTCTCTCTATCTACCTATCTGTCTATCTATCATCTTTCTATCATTTATCTCTCATCTGCCTTCGATCTACCTATCACCTATTTCCAACCTAGCCATACCTCTTTATTATCTACCATTTATGTGTTTATCATAGCAGTGCTCCAGTGTATGTATAGAATGGTGTCATCGCCCTCTGTTACTTGCACAAAGGGAGGCTGGCCTAGTGATGAGTTTCTCATAGCGCACGCCATCCTTAAATAATCCACAACTCTCCGACACACAGGGTGGTCTTTGAAAGCAGAGGCTGGTTATCTTGCAGTTCTGGATGCAGGCCATCTGCGGAGACATGCTCGCAATCACGGCCTTCTTGCCTTTTATAACTTCTGGGATTTGCTGACAGCCCTTTGCACTCATTGTCTGGTATGCGGTCTCTACCCCTTTTGTACGTGTGGTATGTGTATGTGTGTATTTGTGTTTACACTCATACATACAAAGAGACAGCATGTCATTGTCCTGGAACTCGCTCATTAGGCTAGGCCAGCTGGAAAGTGAGCTCCTGGGATCCACCTGTTCCTGCCTCCCTCATACTGATATTTTAAGTGTGCACGGCCATACTCAGCATTTCCCCCACAGGTTATGGGAATCAGACTTGGGTCCTCATGCTTTCAAGGCAAAAACTTTATTGACCACACCCACATCTTTCATTTTCCTTCTAAAGGTTTTTCAAAGTGTCTGTCAAAAATCCACCCCAGCTTTTTTATTCTCTGTTCATGTCTACAGGGACTGTGGGGGCACCATTCTCTGGACAGACCTCTCGATGCCTTTATAGCTGCATTGTTCCTCAATGATCATACACTGAGAGGTGCTGGATCTTAGGTACTATCAAGATAGATTTTGCTGACGCTTCTGAACTCCCACCAGAACAATTTCATCTCTGTGTATTTCAGCACATCACGTGACTCACAGAGATAAACATCCAGCTCCCTTTTTATGAAGGGTAATTTTAAGTGACAAATGGAAACAGAAATGTCCGAGTAGATGAGGAAAGCAGCAAGTTTGAAGCACTGCATCTGTTTTCTAAAAATAAGTTTGTCTTTAAATTTAGTGTCTGAACATGCCACGTATTTGATGCTCTAAGCCTCAGAATGCTATAAAAGTGTCATTATGAGGCACACAAGCCTTGATGATATTACAGCAATCTCAAAGTGTCTGAAGAACAGATCTTAGGTAAAAAAAAAAAAATACAACAAACTATTACTTCTTGAAATTTGAGACAATAACTGTATAGGCTCTAACTGAACCTGATAGGACATACTTTACTGGAATGTCTCCATCCGTGTCCATCATTGAGATTGCTTATTTGTTCTAATGTAAAGTTTGTTGCCATTTTAATAGTATTTAATAGCACTCACAGATTTCACTCAACCAGATCCTTCAAAACCAGGAACATAATCAGAATAATTTTTTGGCTTTTGTCTTAAGTTAGTGGCTACCTACCATAATTTTCAATTTTTGCTGTATAGTTAAATGAGACCAATGTTTAATTTTCAGTGCATGGGGAAAAAAAAAACAGTAACATTCCTGTGTGATGACATGTCAGTCTTCAAGGATGAGGAAAAATAACTGTATAGAAAAATAATCATGTTATCTATAAAGAAACAAAGATGGATTTTAGGCCAAGCCCCCTTCTGGCAAAGTGGAGAGATGTGTTTAGAGAACTTTGACCATTATTAAAGGACAGTTTCCTGGAAAAGATTAAGCCATGATTTTCCTGTAGACACGTTTCAAATGAACATGTGTTGATGACTGATGTTGTAATTGGTTCAAATGAGCACAGAATCAGTCTTGAGGATGACACATGGGTAGACTACATTCCTAACATTCTTAAGATCATTGGTTTTATTCTTAGTACCTGGAGGAAAATAAATCTGGTTTCTATCCAGGGTGGGAGGGAAGGTGAGTGGAAACTATCAGATGGGACGTATTTTGCCTATCAGTTACCTACAATTTATAGCTTTGCAACATAGCCGGAAACCAAGGAACAAGGCTTGATCTTGACACTTCAAAAGCATGCGGTGGAGCTGATGAGATGACTCAGCAGATAAAAGCACTTACCAGACAGCCAGACACCCTGAGCTCCATCCCCGGAAGCCATGGTGTAAGAAGAAAAGAGACTCCTATATGTTTCGAGCTAACCTCTACACATACATGTGCCCACACGCATAA
Organism: Psammomys obesus; assembly: GCF_907164565.1. NCBI lineage: Eukaryota > Metazoa > Chordata > Mammalia > Rodentia > Muridae > Psammomys > Psammomys obesus. The sequence continues at coordinate 7,603,309 of NW_026596234.1, read as the reverse complement.
ACATACACACACATACACACACATTAAATATATTAAAAAATTTAAAACTGTGTGTGTGTGTGATGAAACGCAAGTGGAAATCAGAGAATCTGTAGGAGTGGATTCTTTGCTTCTGCCATGTAGGTGTCAGATACAGAACTCAGGTCCTTAGGCTTGTCGGTAAGTGGGTCAGTCTGCCGAATCAGCTTACCAGACTAATTTAAAAAAAGAAAACGTGTTTAAGGTCAGAGAGACAGCTCATCAATTAAGACTACTTGCTGCTCTTGCAGAGGACCAAGTTTGGTTCCAGCACCTCTGTTGGGCACCTCACAAGCACCTATAACTCCAGCTCCAGGGGACCTGATGCCTTCATCTGGCTTCCATGAGCACGGGCATACACAAGGCATACACTCATAAGGGCATACACATGTATATATAAGTAAGAAATAAAATTTAAAAGACCAAATATTATCTTTATTCAGATAAAATGCTAATGCAACGTCCAAATGTTCTTACTTCTGTCAGGAACAGTTTTATTTCTATGGTTATTTGAATAGGCCGATGTGAGAGTAGAGTTTGAAGCTTACATGGGAAATCAAAGAAATATTTAAACTATATTAGTTTGGGTTAGAGTCTCCCTGCAGAGTTTCTGCAAAACAGACTGTTTTTATTGCAATATTTCTTTAGAAAGTCTGTGGAGTATTTTATTTCATTTTACCAAAAGCCCAGGAGCACGTGGGTTCCTTAAGAATTCTGATATTGAGTATCAGTGATTGCCAGTGGTGCTAGATGTGTTTTCTTTCTTCAAAGGAAGACAATATTACAGTAGTGATCTTATTTCACAGTGTAAGCCTAACAACTTAGAGTCTATCACCTTGTCAAGGGGATACAATGGGAATAATTTAAATGTCCATCAATGAAAGGAGAAGAAATAAAATGCTATTGTCATGTGATGGGCTGTGATTCAGCAGTTTAATAAGTTAGATCTACATATATTAATCTGTCCACATCTCTGCAGAATGAAGACAGGGAGAAGGAGAGTTGTAATAAAACAGATGTAGAAACTTACAATTTTTAGATGCAGAAAGATTTAACCATATATAGTATGCTTTCTATGCTACATCAGGAAGGAGCACACAAAACAACCTTTGTGGCTTCTATTTAGGAAAGGGAGAAGGGTTAAAGGGGTTTTCAGCGTTGCTGGTGTGATAACTTGATGAGATATAGAGTTACCTGTGAACAGGTCTGCAAAGATTATCTTGGTTAGGGTAATTGAAGTGAGAAGGCTTGCCCACTGTGGGTGGCACCCATTCCCTAGGTGGGGTCCTGGACTGTATAACAAGGAAAGGTGAGCTGAGCACAGGCTTTCATTTCTCTCTGCTTCTTCACTGTGGATGTTATGTGTCTGGCTGCCTCACCCTCCTGATGCTAGGACTTTTCCACCTTGATGGGCTGCACCCTGAAACTGCAACAGAATAAGCCCTTTCTTCCTTCAGTTGCTTTTGTCAAGGTATTTTAAAGAACTGATTCAGGGTCTGGAAAGACCACTCAATGGTTAAAAGCATTTACAACTATTGCAGAGGATCCAAGTTTATTTCCCAGAACCTACATGGTAGTTCACAACTGTCTATAACTCCAGTTCCAGGGAATCAAGGGCCCTCTTTTGGCCTGCATTTATTTGATTTCTTCTTCTCTTCCTCCTCTTCTCCTCACCTCCTCCTCCTCCTTCTTTTTTTGATTGGGTTTTAATTATGTACATATTCTTGCTTTGTTTTGTTCTTCATACTCATCCTGGTGCTCCAGCTTATGGGATGGGACTGGCCACATTCAGGGTCGTCCTTTCCTCTCCTCTGAGGACACCTCACAGACATGTGCAGACATCTGTCTCCTGTATGATTTTAAATCCTACCAAGTTTGACACTGCATATTAACCATCACAGTTAGCTAAAATATAGCAAAAAACTAGACCAAAATGGCAGCGTGGAGTTTAATGAGAAAGAAACCTCTTCAACATATGGTCACCTGATTCCATACAGCCCACATCATATCTGTATTAGACGCCACCACACCGAAGCCCGTGGTGACACCACAAAATGGGGTTAAAAGACACTGACGGTGTTAGGCCAGAATTTATGTGCAGAAAGCTTAAAGGGGCTGCAATGTGTGAGGTAAATAGGAGTTTGAGAAGGGTGGGAAAACTATTAACTGAACAAGGAACAGCATTTAAAAATGTCCCAGGCCAAGCCTCATGGTATAGACCTGTAACTGCAGCTAAAGCAGAAGGACCACAGATTCAGGGATCATCTTGTTGTTGGACCCTGTTTTTTAAAAAACAATAAAATTCCAGTTGTTCAATTTTACCCATGGACTCAGGAGCCAGATGCTGTGGTGAAAACTTGCCAGCTCAGAGAGGCAGAGAAAGCACCCAGCTGATCTTCCTACTCAGCTGACATTCCAGAAGGAAAAAGCCAAAGCCCCCTTTCCTTCTCCAAACTGTCTTAAATACCCTACAACTCGATGCCCCTCCTTTCTATTTACTCCCTGTCAGCTGGTTTCTCTTGACCTAGGATTAACTTTATTAAATCCTGTTTACAGAAAGCTCTTGGATTAAAGGTGTTGATTAGGGCTGAGCCACACCAAACAAGATACAGGTTTTTATAGTTCACAGTGGGATCAACTATCCTGCAACATCATCTGGATTTCAGAGTGAATTCAAGGTCATCCTGGGCAGCTTAGAGAGACCTCATCTCAAACAAAAAAAGCACAATGATGGCGGAGTATAGCCTGATGGCACAGTACTTGCTTAGCATACAGAGAGCTCTAGCTTTAATCAAAACAAAACAGAGATGGAGAAGGAGGAAAGCAGGAAGAGAGTGGAGAGTGGAGGGGAGAGAAAGAGCAAGAGAGGGAGAGGAGAGAGAGAGGATGACTATGAATCTATACCCGTTTACTGGCTGTACTCTGACAACCAGAAGCCAAGACAAGGAGTGTATGTGGATATGAGAAAGCCACTGGGAAATAGTGAAGAAAGGAACAATGGTCACGGGCCTACAGAGAAACGGCACCAAATGGATTCTCTTTTTATTCATATTTAAATTTACGATAAGAATCGGCTCACCTGACTGTGGGTTTCAACAAGTCTGAGGATGAGTAGTTAGCAAACTGGACATCCAGGAAGGCTGATCCTACATTTTCAAGGACCCGAATGAGTCTGAAAGTAGGAGAAAAATAGTACCTGAGTCAGGGAGAAAAAGCTGCTCTCACTCAGCCTTTCTGTCCTCTTTAGAGTGTCAGTGGACTGGGTGAGGACATCCATGCCTATGAAGGTTATCTGCTTGGGCTGTGGACACCTCTATGATATTTACACACATCCGGCGCAATGCTCACCTGAGTATCCAGATATGCTGAGGCCCAGGCAAGTTGACATATGAAGTGAGCCATCACAAGGAACAAGGGGGAGTAGTCTGGGAGAAGCTTCTGGCTAAAATGTCTGCAAGAAAAAAAAAAAAAAGGGGGGAGGAAGGCAGAAGGGCAGGGCTGGGGCCTCAGCAGCAGAGAGCTAAGGAAGCATCAGGCTGAGGTCTCAGTAGGAAAGGGCTGATTTCAGCAATGCTTCCCCATCTGGCTGCCTCAGCCCAAGGAGAATGTTCACTGCTGTGAGCAGCGCTGCAGAGCCTCAGTGTGGCAGCTGCAAGGTGTCAGTAATGATGACCCTGCAGACAGCAGTGTGCCTGTCACAGACCTGCTCTGGAGACGGGTCAGGTGATTGCAGGACTGCAGAGGAAGAAGAGGGAGCCGTTCTGGGGCAGCCTTGCCTTCCCTGCTGTGAACACAGGTCAAAGCAAGGATCTTTATCAGTTATCTCATTATCACGGTGACAAAACAGCCTAAACATTACATTTTAGACACAAAAGGGAGGTGTTAGACTGGATGATTGAATGACAGATCGTGAGCATGTTTGTCGGGAGCAGCCTTTATGTTGGTCAGATCAGTGAACCTTCATGAGTTCAGCTGAGAGATGTAAGGCCTGGTACTCAAGCGGATGGGACTGGAGGCCTAGAGACAGGGAGCAGGTGTCTAAGGATCATCTGAAGACCACAGCTAAGCACTCAGTGACAGATTTGATGGTAGTGATCCAGAGGAAGGCAAACATCTGGATGCTTCCTAGGTTTCCTCGATGGTATGAGTAGCTGGAATGGGACAGCACACATGCATTTAGAGGAAGCTGACTATTGCCTAGCCTGTTCTCTCTCTCCTCCCCTCTCTCTCCTTCCCTCCCTCTTCCTCTCTCTCCCTCTTTTTCTCTCCTTTCCTCTTCCTCTCTCATTCCCTTCATCCTCTTTCCCCTCTTTCTTCCTTTCTTCCTTCCTTCCTTCCTTCCTTCCTTCCTTCCTTCCTTCCTTCCTT
>NW_026596234.1:7595257-7598913 GCF_907164565.1 Psammomys obesus | reverse complement strand
TTCTTTCTTTCTTTCTTTCTTTCTTTCTTTCTTTCTTTCTTTCTTTCACAAACGAGGTCTCATTTATCTTGATCTGGCCTTGCACACACTACACAGCAGAGGACTTGCTTGAACTTCTGATCCTCCTGGCTAGGATTAGTCATACACTACAACAGCAGGTTTCTGCAGAGTTGGGGATGAGACCTAGGGCTTTATGCGTGCAAGGTGAGCCAGTCTACTAAGCGAGCCACACACCCGGCCTCACCCAGACACATAAGCAATAAAGTTTGTTGCTGTTTTTAATTATAGAGGCAAAATATAGCCAAATAGTCAATTCCCCATTCCTCCTGTAGCCAGAGGCTGTGACATATGTAAGAGGCAGATATCAGAAGCCTTATGGGGATATATTTGTTCTCAACTAAGAGGAGAGAGTCAATCTCTAAAATAACAAGACAAATATTTATAGTTGAGAAGCCACCAGAGAAAGCAAATAAGATCATCCATACCTGAAAGTAATAAAAAATGAGAGAAAAGAGGAAGAGAGAAAAATGAATAAAACAAATAGGAAAACAGGTTAATATACCTAAAGCCAAGCACATGAGGAATCATGTTACATTATGACCATATAAGCATGGTTGTGTAGACAATAGCAGCATTAAAAATACACGGAACAAAAATATCTTGGAAAAAACCCAGACAATTGCACAGTGAAGAGTCTGAAACTTCAGTGCTGTTTTCCCAATAATCAATAAAGCAAGCTAACAGAGGAACATTGACCTGGCCTCATATTTTAGAAGTCTGTTTCCAATAAGAGCAGAAGGGACATTCCTCTCAAAGCCACATGCATTTCTAGCAGGGCAGACTTTATTTATGGTTAGAAAATAGGTCTCAGCAAAGAAAATGTACTCAGAGATGCAAAATATTCTCAACCATGATGATTTAAAAGAAAAACCAACAACAAAAGGTACCTGGAAAGTCCCCAAACCAAGCAATGTACTGTTCCTACTACAAGGTTCAAAGAATAAATGGAAACAGAAAGAATTTTTAATTTAACATGAGAAAAAGCAACGTTTGAAATGGATTGGATAACACTGCACTCCAGCAGTAATTATAGGAAATCTATAACATAGCGAGCTACTATCAGAAAAGAAAAATCAGGGCTGGAGAGATGGCTCAGGAGTTACGTGAACAGAGGACCTGGGTCTGATTTCCAGCACCCACACTGAGGCTCTCAACCAACCATAACTCCACTTCCAGAAGACCTAATGCCCTCTTCTGGCCTTTGTTGGCACTTTATGTGAGAAAAAAATACCCATACACATAAAATTAATTAAAAAAAAATCTTTAAAGGCTGACAGAAGGCAATATCTGTGAGCATCTTAGCTTCGATGTTGAGAGAGGGAAAGAAGGAAGAAAGGGAGAAGAAAGGGGCAGAGAGACAACAAGACAGAGAAGAGACAGGAGAGAGGAGGGGATAGTGAGACAGAAAAAAATAAAAAGGGTAAGCTAAAGAAAGGAAGAGTAGAAAAAAAATCAAGAAAAAGGAAAACAATTTATAATAACTCAAAGTGGAAATAACCTGCCCTGAACTTCAATCTGTAGGAAGAATAATGAGTACATTGTGGTCGATCCATTCACTGGAATACTACTACACAATGAAAGAGGAAGTATTGCTATACTCAACAAAATGGATCAGCTTCAGCATGGTCCTGCATATTGAAAGGATCAAGACAAACATCTACATATGATTCTATCTATAAAGAAATATACAAAATGTACAAATAACTTAAAGAGACACAAAGCAGAGTGGCTGCTAGAGGCTGGAGTTATGAGTGAGAGAGAGGCAGGGATTAAGAAGGAGGGGGATGGTGTGCTCACTATTTTGCTATGGTAATGATTTCCCAGGCCTATACGTATGTCAAAATCAACAAAATTTTATGCTTGTGCAGATTGATTGTATCAATCATACTTTAGTAAAGATGCTTTTTAAAATATGTGATTGCTACTGAATAAAAACTGTTAAATTTGCGTATTTTCTGCTACCCCTGTGAAACAGAGTTGTGTTTTTAAAATACCTTGTGTCTTAGAATTACATAACACAGCAATAAATGTGTTTGACCTGAGACTCCAGTGGTTGAGATATGACAGGGCAGACTCCTATGGAATAATGGTTGGAAGGCAGAAATTGTCTTTAGATGTATCGAGATCAGGACGTTCTGATGCCAGGCCTGATAGCAGGAAGATCACCAGTTCAAGGCCAGCCTGAGCTTTAAACAGTTTAAAAACAGTATAGATAACTTAAAATCTCTCTCAAAGTGAAAAGCACAAAGTGGGCAGTTGTTTAAAGTGTGCTGGGTTTATCCCCAGGTGTTCAAAACCAAAATTAAGTCACTCTGCTAGAGGCTGGTAAACAAACAAACAAGCAAACAAAAAACCAGTGGCTTCCTAGCTTGTCATGACTCCTCAGAGACTGTCTCTGATCTAGTCTCTACATAGCACCCCATCTTCCTTTGGGATGCCTCTTAGAAAGCCTACATTTTCTCACGTGTTTGTGAAGAGAGATGGTCATGGCATAAATTTGGAAGTGGTGTGCATGTAGCTAGTTACAGCCTTGAATTCACAAAAGGGTGCCTGAGAGGGCCAATGGGTCCGTCTCGTTATCATGTAAATGTGGCTGTTTATTTTCCCATCTCTAAAATTGATTAACACAGAAATGAACATTTGAAAAGAAAACCCTCACGGACAGAACTTCATGGTATTTTTGAAGTGACAATGAAATGCTTATTCTTAATTGCCAGCCCTGCTCAGAAGCAGGCTACGGTGTCACGGCAAGCCTGTTAGTCTTTCTGTGGGAGGCCCTTGCACTGTGAAATGTGGATCTCTCCACAGGGCACTGAGCTTCTGTGGGGACTCAGTAATGCTGGCAGAGGGCTTTGGATGGAAGACTTTCCTCTTCCGGTATGCTGCTTCCAGACCTGTTACCATGTCTGATTAGGAGGTAGAAAGCTGGTTCTCAACCTGTGGGTTGTGACCCTTTTGGGGTTCAAATGACCCTTTCACAGGGGTGGCATAGCAGACACCCCAAATATCAGATACTTACATTAAATTTTATGACAGTAGCAAAATCACAGCTATGGAGTAGCAACAAAGTAATTTTCTGGTTGGGGGTCGTCACAACCTGAGGAGGTGTATTAAAGGATCCCAACATTAGGAAGGTTGAGAACCACTGAGGTCGGGAGAAACCAGTGTCCTGTCCACAGTCACTGAATGAGGGAAGCAGCCAGATGCTGTCTCTGCAAGACTGACTTCTAATTTCGCAGCAGCATGGCAGCGAGCCTTTGTCATCTGCTTGCTTCTCCCTTCTCTCTTTCTCCTGCCCTGGCCTCGGATTTTCTCAGATCGGCTTTGCCATGATTTACAGAACAAACCTCACCAGAACACACCCCAGAAACTCTCCCAGAGCTTGGGATCACAAGCCTGTTTTTCTTTGTGCTCCTATTAAGCTGACTAGAGGTCTGCTTACTTTTTGTGTCCCTAGATATGAAACTTAAGACTTGACAGTCACCCATGCAGAAAGTAATCTCATTTTCGAAAATGGTTTTTGTAATACATTGGTTAAATAACACACACACACACACACACACACACACACACACACACACACACACACACACACA
>NW_026596234.1:7577480-7595247 GCF_907164565.1 Psammomys obesus | reverse complement strand
ACACACACACACACACACACACACACACACACACACACACACACACAGAGGAGAAAATGAAAAACCCTGGTGTTCTTCGCAACAAAAAAACCAAACATTGCTAATATTTTACTGTTGTTTAGTTTTACTGTTGTTCTGTACAAAAAGCAAGGCAGATAACCCAAACACCCCTCACCATCTCTGGTGTCATTATAGATTCTTCTCATCTCAATCAAGGTCCCAACCTGACCTTCCTTCTGACTTGGCTGCACCTATGCTCTCCTGGGTGGTTGGTTGTTCTATGCCTGCCCTGACCCACTCCACTGTTGGTTGGGTAGCACCTCAGCTCCATAACTTCTCTATTTCCCACCTTCCAAAACTATGCAGTCTGCTCCCAGACAGGAGCAGTTGTACACCTGTTGATTTGTTTTATGACATCTCTAGGTCCCACTGATAGCAAGCTTTACTAGGACTGGGACAGGGACTCTACTTTCTTTCTGTCCACTCTCCCCACTCTCCACACATGGCCCAAATAACACTTGCTTCATGAGAACTCCTGTATCCATCGTAGCCACTGGGATGGAGATTTCTAGCGGATGGCTGCGATGATTTTTCTCTTGGCTTGGTTTCGTTTTGGCAGAAGACTTCAAGGTCTGAAGGTAGAAAACATCTAGGGAATATCCTAGCAAAGAGCTAGGCCATCTGTGAAAGATTTCCAGAAAGGAGAGGTCAATCTATGTGCAGGCTGGGCACACACCTCCAGCCCACAAACGACATGGCAGTTAGAGGGGGTTGAGAAGGAAGAGAAGCCAGTGCCAGGGTGGTGCACTCTCTCTGACCTTTGTGCCTTGGGATGCATTTCTGGAGCAGGCACTGCTTGAATCAAGGGTCAGAGGGCATCAAGGACTTCCTCTCCTCAGCTGGCAACATCTGTGCTTGTTTGTAGCAAAGGATCTAGACTTAAATTCTCATCACTGAGAATTCTTTCCTAAAGGCTTTGGGGTAACTTCCTCTAGAGGCGCTTTCGAGGGGCTAGTGAGATGGCTCACATGGTAAAGGGCTTGCTGCCCACGCCTGGAGATCTGAGTTCACTCCCTGGGATCCACATAACACCGAAAGGACAGTGCCAGTGCCGGTCTCACAAAGCTGTGCCATGGTCTCCACACGTATATCATGGTACACACACCCACATGCATGTATATATATATATATATATATATATATATATATATATATATATATATATACATACATACAATACACATCATAATAACTAGGTTTTTTAAAAAGAGAAATGCATTTGAAGCCCCCTTTAATGCATTTTCTTATTGATCAGGTAGGTTAATACTGAAATAAATAGATCAGTCACTCCTTTGCGATTTCCTCCTTTTCAGTCAAACTTCACCTCCTTCCCCTGCCTCCTGGGATAGAGAATGTTTCTCCTCTCTCTTTCCAGAATACATTTCCCATCCTGTCTTCTCTGGGACAAAGGATCCTACCCTGCTGACTGGAAATACAGTGTGGACAAGAAGCAGTCAAAAGCTGTTGACAACATCCTGAAACCCCAGAGGAGGACTTGTGGAGGGATGGGGCATGCAGAAGAGGCAGAATCAAAAGCTAAGGAGAAGCAGATTCAAGCCCAGTTACTCGGCAGATACCACTCGGCCAGGCTCACAGGCATGTGGAAGTTAAGCTGTTGTCATAGACCCCAAAACGGAACAGCTTATGTTACATAAAGATTTCATTATTTTTTCAGGTAACAAGCCTGGCTGGGCAAGTTGTCCCAAGTGGATCACAAGTGTGGCTCCATGAGGTCACCCAGCAGCTAGGTTCATGTGTCACTCTGACTCCCCAAAACATGTGTTCCATCCTTGAGTCTGGTCTCTGAGTCCAGGAAGGGGGAGGAGAGCAGGGAGGGAAAACAGCCCCTGGTGAATGCGGCCGTGGTGCTGCAAACACTTTTCTCTTGCATCCTGTGCTCCACTTGGCCGCAGGTACTCAGAGGAAACCAGCCCTTTAGCTATCACTGTGGAAGTATCCGAGGACAGGCTTGCTATGCCTGGTGGATCCAGAGGTTTATTCCATGACTTTATTGTTCGTGGGATGTGGTGATGCAAAGAGCATCATGGCTGAAGGGCAGGCCCAGGTGTCCCACCTCGGGCATCAGAGAAAGAGAAGATCAACCATCTCCAGCGAGCCCACTCTTTCCAGCCAGGCCCAGCAGCCAAGAGTTTCTAGCATTGTCCAATAATTTCATCGAATTAGAAAAGCATCGTTGATTAAACAGCGCTCTCATGAGCCAGTTGCCCCCACCCCACTATGTGAGACCTCAGCTTCCGCACGAGAGCCTTGGGGTAGACATCTCGGTAGCGCTTTATCCTGTCCCCATCAGTGTCAGCACAACAGGCACTGGGAAGCGGTGGGCCTGCCAGTGATTTCTAAAGCACCGTGTCGCTTCTGTCCTGCATTAAACCCCTCAAACACTGAGGCATTCTGTCACTGCCGCTGAAGTCGTCCTACTGGAGGCTCCATGGCTCTGTGACTGGAAGCTTCAAAATTCCCCACTGAACTAGATTCAGTAATCCCAGACGGCTCAAGTGATTTCCAGGTAGGTCTCTAGCACTTTCCAAAGAGAGACTCTACAAGAGAGCAAAAGGAAAAAGTGAGGCTGGGAGAGATGTCGGGCTTTGTGACCTGTGTCATTCAAGGGAGCACATTGTGGTTAGAATTATAGAGAGCAACAGAACAAAAAAATCTGAACACAGGGAACTTCCCAGAGACTCATACTCCAACCAAGGACTATCTGTGGAGATAACCTAGAACCCTGACAATGCAGCCACTTCTGATGAGAACTGATAGACTAAGATCAGAAAGGAGAGGAGGACCTCCCCTATCAGTGGACCTGGGGAGGGACATGCATGCAGAAAGGGGGGAGGGTGGGACCGGGAGGGGAGGAGGGAGGGGCTTATGGGGGGATACAAAATGAATAAAGTGTAATTAATAAAAGTTAAATAAAAAATTTAAAAAAAATTATAGAGCGCATTCCCAAGATCTGACAGCAGGGGGTGCAAGTGAGGCGCTAGGGCACAACATTGAAGAAGGCTCTCAATGTCAGAGCTGTTCGGAGTAAGGAGCTGCCATGGCAAAGATCCTAAGAACCCACGCATACTTCTTTCAGTCACACAGGTCGCTTCTGCCAGCTGTAGCCCTGATACTGCCCACGACAGCAAAGTATTTACTAAAAAGGAACGAGCGAGCATGTGTCCCAAGGAGAATCCCACTTTTTTTTTTAATTTTTTTTTATTGTGACAACTTGTTGACACACTACAAAACTGCTATATCCGCTGAAACAGAAACCTCTCAACTGCAGCTTTGCAGAGCGAGACCTCCACACCAGGCCGGTTGGTCCACTGCTTGAGGACAGATGCAACGTAGCACAAACACAGAAGCGGCTCTTGTCCTGCCTCCAGTCAACCGATTGTTACTGTCATTGTTAGCGTGGGTTAGTTCCCTCAGTTGCTCTCTACTTTGTTTTTTAGGGCAGCATCTCTCCCTGAATCTGGGTTTTTCCGATTGGCTAGGCTGGCTAGTGAGTCACAGGCCTGCTAGTCTCTACCCATCTTCCCAGCACAAACGCCCACACTCCCACTCCCTACTCTTACGGGTGCTCGTAACTTGAATTCAGGTCTTTGAGATTGCACGGCAACTGTTCACCCACTGAGGCATCTCCCCAGCCTCTGTCCTTCTTATTGTTGAGTTACTGAAGACAGACGACTATATTTACAGAAACGCAGAGGCGTCTGGACTTTTCTGGAATAAAGGACAGGCTCCCCTAAGTCTTACACTTCCGTCGACCGCCGCTGAGCACCGAGGCTCAGGCTGTGTGGCACGTGTCCAGCGCCTTTACCGAAAATAACTTGAGCTCCCACCACCCCCTGCCGCTCTCAGTGGGAGTGTCACAGGAGCCACAGAGGCGCAGCAGCCTCTTCTCTGGCAGGTCAGACAACACTAATGAAAGCTGCTTGGCTGTCGCCGGAGAGGAGGTTTGCTCTGCGCCAGGTCAATGCTCCACCAGCCTCCATTAAGTAAAGACAGATGACTTGGGAAGTCACCCCCGATCAGGTGGAAGAAAACATGGAACAGCTTCGCTCTCCAGGTACTTGCTGCTCCATTCCTTCCTTCCCGTGACCAGAAAGTATGTATAATCATGGTTGCTCACAGCCATCCCTAACTCCAGTTCCAGGGCCTCTGAGTCCTCTTCTGACACCTCTGTGAGCACCAGGCTCACACTTAAGGCACGCACATACCTGCAGATAAAATACAGAAAATAATATAAATCGTAAAAAATAAACAAAACGGAACCCAAGTGTGAGTGTAAGGGGCATGCCGTGGGATGGGTCATCCAGAAGTGTCTTCCACATGCCTGTGTGCACACCCTGATAAAGCAGAGTTGTCAGTAAACAAATTAAATACCTGGGAAATCAGCTATCGCCTACATGGGAACTAACAGGGAGCCTTCAGAGAAGAAACGGGCACAGAAGCTGGAGCCAACTTTCAAGTGAAGACGGAAAGGATGAGACACTTCTCTGGGATGCATCAGGGGAAACATGGTCCAGTCAGAGAGGGTCTAGCCAAGACAGTGTGTCTCAAAAGGCTGAGAGGGGGGCTAAGGAGAGAGCTCAATGGGTGGAGCACTCGCTGCCTAGCATGCACAAAGCCCTGGGCGCCATCCCAGCTCTGCATGATGCATGGTTATAGTGGTTATAGTCCCGGCACTCAGAGGGTAGAGGGGGAGGGGACCAGAAGTTTATGTTTCTCCTTGAAGAGCAAGGACGAGGCTAGCCTGAGATACAGGAGACGCTGCCACAAGACAGACAGACAAATGATAAATAAAATGAGTAGACTAACACACACATACACACACACACACACACACACACACACACACACACACACACACACGCACCCACAGGCAGGGATTCTAAGGAAGAGGGGACAAATGTGTGTTATAAAAACAGGTCTTAAGGATTGAAACTGAGTCAGCAGCAGGAATTGAATCGATGTTTTTGGTGGATGGAAGGCTTGTCTAGAGAGAAAGGAAATCTCCTGTGGTGGTGTGTCTACATGTTCGTGATGAGCGCCGAGGGAGTCTGTGGGCCTGCTGGATTCTGTATCTCTTAGGGTCTCTCTTTTCCTGCCACCATTGGGATTTGCCTCATTTGTAGAAAAGTTAGGGGCTGTCCCGTGATTGGCACACCACACTCTATAGTGTTTGTGCTTTTCGGTTTAATTTTTGTTTTTTACCAACCAAATAAACTGCATTCAATCTTGCGATTGAAAAATCATCTCCCCCCATCTAGTGTGTCGTTTTCTAGTCTGATTTGATCATCCTTAGTTCCATACCTGTTTTTCTCATCTATAGTTTCTGTTACTGGGCCACTCATTTCCAGCTTCTTCTGTATGGACTCATTCTCTTTCCCTGTGACACTGTAACTGGTTGGTTTACAACTGAAGTGTTGAGTAGATGTCATTCAAAAACACTTCTGTTTTATAGTTACCCTGGGAAGGACTGATTAATAGTGCGAGCTCTTCTAAAACAGCCCTCCAAATGACTCCACCATTTTCCTCGTTGGGTGAAAGACAGTTAAAACATCATTTTTCATAGAACGGAAACACAGAGATACAGCAGATAGTTCACAAGATAGGAAAGAATTCTTCCCATCAGGATCTCTGCTTTCTAGCTGTCCCAATTTAGTCTCAACTCTATGACACATTCTTGGGTGATTTCTCTTCTTTGACTGACTAATACCCATCAAGCCAGGATGACTAAAATGAGATTTCCCACAGAGAAAGGAAGTTCTGTATGATGGTAGAGATGAGAGGAATTTGATGTCACCAGATCTAACGACCTGTGAAATAGATGACTCTTTCTCTGTGACTCTCACTGGAGGTCGCCCAGCTCATTAGCTCCGACTGGGGTCACCTCTGATGACCAAGAATGTTCTAACTTTTGAGTAAAGGAAGAGAAAGATTAGATCTACCTTAGAGATCAAGAGGCAACTTCATGCTTATGACATCAGCCCTACATTGGCCCTTCGGAATACTCATCCTTCTGTCCTTGCAGTCCTGGCCCTATGCTGGCCAGCTATGGGATGGTGGGCACGTTCACCTCTTCTCAGCTACAGGTTCTGTAAAACCTAAGTGCTAAAACCACGATCAATCACTCTTCCCTTAGCAAGGCCCAGAAGGATGATGTTCAGAGGGTATCTATCAGCTGTAATAAACTTAAGTTTGCTTGAGGAAGGCCGCAGAAGCAGGAGGAGGTGGGTCAGACCCTTCACACTCCCTCCCTCCTTAGTGTTCTAGGAATAGTTACAGGCGTCCACGATGTTTTCCAGGGGCAGCTACATTGTCAGGTTATGGAGGTTACGTGGGAGCTGGGAAATTGCACAAAGGAGCCGCACCTTAGCGGGCGCAGGGGAGCATACAAAGGAGAGAGCACCGCCTGATACAAGCTTGGCACTTTGATAAAGTCCTAAGATTTATTGGTCATCGATCAGTCTACACAGAGCTGGGGTTTGAGAACAGAGCAGACAGGCCAAGAATCAGTTCCGGGAAACTTGGAGTCCTAATGGGAAGACAGGCTCAAACACTGAAAAAGGGACAATAGATACAAGCCTAAATCCTGACAGCAGGGAGTCCTCATGGAAGAGGTGAGCATAAGCCTCTTATGCTTATAGAGCTGGCTTTCTCTGTGCGTGTAGAGGTCACAGGTAAACCACCCAGCTCAGTGTCCCTGGACACAGACACACCCGTAATTAGCTCCTCTGAGGAAAAGATGGGGATGAAGGGATGGTTAGGGTACACACAGCCGGTAAAAAGGAGTCCTGTGTCCTTCTCTCTAAAAGACAGGTAGGAACTGGGAGCTTCGCCTTGGCTGTTGGCTGCTGTGCGCAGGGATTGGCGGAGCGCGCCCCTGGGGAGAGGAGGTGGGACCAGAGCAGCTGGGGGCCAGGTGGGCGGAGGCCGAGGAGGAGGGGGACCCTGTGCTCCTCCTTCTGGGCCATCTCTGCTTCCTCCGTTCTCTCTCTCTTCTCCTTTCTGGTCCTTCTCCTCCTCCTTGGGGGCCGGATCGGCTCCTCCTCCTGGCAGGCTGCCGCCCAGTCAGCTGACACCGCGCTCCAGTCTCGCCTCTCCGCTGCTCTCCCCCAAAGTGGCTGCTGGGCGCCGGCGGGCCGCCCACTTTCAGGCTTTGGGGAGACAGGGAGAGCGATGTGCGCCTTCTGACGCCTGGTTTCACTGCATCGCCTTGTCAACTTTCACTCCCTCCGTCTCTGTCCTGACCCTCCCCACATCCCTCCTGGAAGCCACTCAGAGTGCTGTGCGCACGCTGGGGGCAGCAGGGTCGCTGTCTGTCTGGGATGGCTTCCAATTTTAATGACATAGTGAAGCAGGGGTACGTGAGGATCCGGAGCAGACGCCTAGGGGTACGTATCATTGTTTCCGTGCTCCTTGTTCGCGACTTCAGGGTCTGTGTCTGCTGCCAGCATCCGAGCTCCTGGCGCTGGGGACTTGCACGGTGGCTCTGGCAGCCCATGTCCCAGGCTACCGCGGCTGCGGCGCTAGCGCCAGTGTCTGGGTATGTCATGGAGCTATCTTTATCTCTCGGATGGCTTGACTTTCTAACGGTGGCCACCGGAGCCCATTGACTCGGAATAAATATTTCCCGGTAGCCATGGGTGCTGAAGCTGGAAAGCCCGGCATGATGCTGAGCCTGCCGGATGTCCCCGGCCAGCATGCCACTCGCGCCAACTTAACTTTTCCAGGGGATGGATGCAGGCCAGGACACAGGGCATATCCTCCGAGGGGGGGGATCAAGGTCAGTGCCTATCTGGCCCCGGGGACTCAGTTCTGCAGCTCAGGTGTTAGCAGAGGTGGAGAGAGCCGACGTTGGGTAAGGCCGACTCCCTAGCAGAAGCTCAGATCTGAATTCCCCTACTCCTGAGCCTGGGCAACGGGTTAATGTTTTTTTGGAATCCACCTTCCGATTCCTACTGGACGATCATTTCGTGTGGAGCATGGTGCCTGCGTAGAGCTCCTGGGAAACGAAAAAGAATGAATGAATCCTGGTGGCTCCCTTAAGACTGCTTTTCTTTTCTCTTGTTGGGGGCACTTTAGGACAGAACCATCTTGCGTCTCTTTGGGTTTTTAAGTGATGGTACAGTCTTGGGGGAGGGGAGGATATTGGAATATGTATACATATATTTACATACTTACATACATACATACACGCATACATACATACATACACATATACATGTGTATATGTGTGTGTATGTATGTGTCCGTATATGTGTGTGTGTGTGTGTGTGTGCTTGCTCGTGCTTTTCAAGCTACCTCATTTCTTCTTGCCATGTGTCAGAGACCGTGGCTGTTTTTGTTGCTTTGCGTTTGCCCGAGGCTGGGGGATGAGGCAGGGCTGAGAAGTAAGTTTACTTAGGAAGGAAAACTACTGTGATGAGAATGTCATTGGCCCCGCTAGGGTGAGTGATACGTTGAGTAGCTTTCTCCACAAACTACCATTCTTTTATTTGGTCTCTGGATTTTTTTTTTAATGTGCCTTTAATTTGACTGAGAATAAAAGAAATTTCTCAGTAGTAACCATGGCTAGAGAAGAAAATGTCTGCTGGGGAGAAACAGTCTGGACTGTTATAAAACTCTTCGCTGGTTCCTTTGGCCTATTTATTTTCCTTCCTTCCTTCCTTCCTTCCTTCCTTCCTTCCTTCCTTCCTTCTTTCTTTCTTTCTTTCTTTCTTTCTTTTTTTCTTTCTTTCTTCCCTCCTTGCTGTTTACTATGTTTGAACAGTGAAGTTCTCTCCTCTGAGATGATTGCACACACAGTGTTAAGGAGAACAGTACCAAAACCAACCAATCTTACTGGATTTGCTACAGTTAATTGATTCTCCCCGGGGTTCTCAACCAAGTCACTTCATGTGAGGTGGAAGAAATCATGAGAGCCTCACACTTTTGATTATCTTGTGGGCTGCCAAGTGTTATAGTTTTAAAGAGAGTGGTAGAAAGCCACGTTCAAATATTGCATTTACTCCATCACGTCAATGGAAGGGATAAGGGCTAGACATTCATTCCCTGCTAGAGAGCATTCCAACAGGAAGAGGACATGCATTATTAATGCACAGAATATGAATTATTCATGAGGATCAGAGTTGATGCCAAATTCTGACAAGGGTGACTTATAGGAAAAACTGGTTAATATCACTTTCAAGTTTTTTTTTCTATATTATTATAATTGACATAATATGGTCTTGTGGGCATGCCAACAGATTTTGGATAGCTAGTCGAGGCAAAGGGAGAAGAAATGGAGTCTAGTTCGCGTTTGTTTCATATTTACAGTATTTTAGATGGCCCAGTTTCTCAAGATATAATCATTTTGACTGTGTTTACATAAATATACAAAAGAATATTCATTGAACTGTGGTTGTCATGCACAGATAGAAAAGTTAGTCTACAACCATATAAGACAGGCCTTATTTGGTAACCTTGGTTCTACCAGTAGATCAGCCTGTTAAGCCGCTCTTGTGTTATGACTTATAAAGAAGGCCAATTACTTTGTCACCAGGACTGACATTTTAGGAGGTGACCCTTGCAAATGTAGAGGCTCCTTGGTGGAAGCGACAATAAGGACCTGGTGTCCAAAGTCAGGAGTGTTGGTGGTGTTAAGATGGGCTGTGTACAGCCAGGAACAGTACTCAACGTATGCATTCTGGACACTGTGTCAATCCCGGAGAGCTAAGGAAGTGGCTGTGGCAGGCAGAGGCTATATGGTGACACCCCCAGTGACCACACAGTGTGGAGGATGACCTTGCAATTGGCAACTAATATGACAATGGCTTTACTAATGGAATCCAGACAAGCGACTGTGGAGGAGAGTCATGTCTGGGAGCGTTTATAATTAAACAAGTAAACTGCATTTCATGGCGAGCAGCTGTTGCGTCAAAGAATGTCCCCAGGTTTGGGAAAAGATAAGATAGGAATGAATTCTGCTTGTTTGACTCATTAGGCCGACGACCTTTGACCTTCCTTGGCTTCAGTTTTCCAATGTCTATACAGCGTGTGCTTTTAAAGATGCTCTTGTGGCATCAAATAAGATAATATCGGTGCACATGCAGACAGCGCCCATAGATAGTATTGATTCTTATTGCAGTTTTATCTCTAATGTGACCAAAGAAGAATGGCGATGCTTCTGAGGGCTGTGATTTCCTTACCTTGTGTGAACATGCCCAAAGGCAGATTTTTATCATCATTACTGTTTAAGTTTACTTTAATGAACACATCAAAACATGAAAGTTGTCCATATTTCTGGTACCATGTGCTTTGATGTGTTGTGTGTGTGGTTTACATGTTTAACCCAGAGCCAGTGTCTTTGTCCTCACTCACTCAGTGAAATCATGTTTCTTTCTTTCTTTCTTTTTTTTTTTTTTTGAGGCAGAAATAGTTCTCTTAACTCTAGTTTTTTCTCTCCTTTGGGTGAGTTTGTTGGCAAAAGGTATGTATATAAATCTTTAATATGGTTTGTAAATAAGACAGAACTTTGTGATTAGGCGATTTGTCAGTAGCGGGTGTAAACCGATTCTTTGCTTTGAGCGTCAGAAAGCCAGATGAAACCAACTAATTTAACTCAGCCATCTCTGTGTGGTCGTGTCTGCACTCCCTAGAGCTACCCACACTGGCTCCTCCAGGGCTCGGGCTATGCCCTGGGTACAATATTTGTTCAGGAATGTTGATGTTTCTATTTGGGGAGCTGATGGGGAGGAGGGGCCCAGCTATCTATAATTATCTAATTCTCCAAAGACACTCTAGATTTCTTAGATGAGTGGGATAGGCGGTGTCTGCGTCATTAACCCACTAAGCGTGTTATTTAGATGGATTACACTTGGATCTTCATTTGGTTTCTTTCTTTGCAACGGAGAGAATTTTCTATCTATAATTATCCTGGCTGATCCACAATGTAATTCTCAGGGCTTAAATTTAGACCTATTTTCTTTATGTGCACATAGTTCCTCAATGACTTAGTGTTTAAATAACCTTCTTTGCTCTAATCTAACAACTTATCAGCCTGGACTACTTGAGCTCCTTGCTGACCAGTTCTCTGTCCACCTCCCCAACCAAAAGCCTATGGGGTCTCAAGCTTCATGCATGTGCAGCCTTGATTCTTGCTTCTCCTAGCATTATCTTCATCTAAGCCATCAGACAGCATTTTGGTTGTCCTGGCAGAATCAATCCTAAGCCAGAAACCAAGCAAAACTGACACCATTATCTCCCCTTCCTTGTCTCACACCACTCCAGCCAATCCAAGGAGAGGCTTTGTGAGCTCAGTCTTTGAGATGGATCTAGAATCCGTCTCCTGTCATCTAATCAGCTATTGGTACCACTGTGGTCGAAGCCCTGTTCTTTCTTCCTTGTAGTATTTAGGGTAACTGCCTAGTGTGTCCCCCACCCCATTCTTATTCAACACCCAGTCCCCTGCAGCTGAGACCTCCATTGATTTGTCTGTGTTTGTTTCTGCTCCTCCCTCCCTCCCTCCCTCCCTTCTCAGGTGTTCTTTAGTCCCTTCCTCCCCTTTGTTCAGCTCCTACCTACTCAGTGAGCACTTTCCAAACATTCTTGCTTTTGTCTCCCTGCTTCTGATTCCCTAGACTTTTTTTTCCTTACCATCCTGCACGTTTTAGTCTGTCTACCTATTTGTTTATTACTTGTACCCCCGCCCCCACTAGGGAACACAGGATGAACATGGGATTTCTCTTGCCTCTCACAACAGCTGTGCACAGAGTAAACACCCAGTAAAGACTTGTAGAGTGACTGGATGGGGAAGGTTTGGACCACCACTGCCTCTCATATAAGGGAGCGTTAAAAATCTCAGCACGATGACTATGACTTGGTGTGAGCTTTACAGTATTTACCAGCCTGATGATTCTGTAAGAACAGAGACTCTTGATATCCACAAAATACATGATCATCACAAGGGGCTCAGCACAATGCTTAGCACAGATAAATCCAATTAATATTTACTACCGCTCTGTTCTCAGTCTTACAGTTACTGTGGGAAGAGATGGCTGTGCCTGGTTGGTTATTTTCTTAGCCTTTACTCTACCAACTCTTATCTTCAAAGCAATTGCTGTTTAGTTAGAAAAACACATTGAATGCCCAAGGGATAATTTATGTGAAAGCACAAATACCACTGGCCACGGGTGCTAGGGATTGAGGCAGTGTTCGACTTTATAAGGTTTTCCATGTTATTTGCATAAACGTCCGTAATGCCTCCTGAAATGCCAGCTAGAATGAACGTGCTGGCCCAGGAGGGTCCCCTCTTAATTTAGGTGTCTTGAAAAGCAGATGGAGAATGAACAGATTTTAGGGAGCAATATTTCCTCATCCCTTCATTTCCTTGTTTCACTTGGCCCAATGTCCCAGAGAGGATTTCATATTTCATTTAAGGCTTTTAGCTTTTGATTCATTTGTTACAGAGCCCAGATATATTTGATGCTTTTCTCAGCACTGTGACCAAATCCAGTTCAGAAGCAGCTTAAGGGTGGTGGGGGTGGGGTGGGGCAGGGGGTTTTATTTTGGCTCACTGCTCAGTGGCTACAGTCCCCTGTGGAAAGGAAGGCATGGTAGCTGGGGTCTAGCAGCCTGTAGTAGCAGGAACTGACAGAGGGGAGGCTTGAGGGGGTGAGGCACTCAGTCAGAAAGTAGGCATGGCCCATAGCCATCAGAGCTTACCCCGAGTGGCACCCCACTGTTTCCACCACCTCTCCAGATGATGCTCCAAGCTGGGGCTCATGTTTTTACAGATGAGCCTGAAGGGGAGGTTTCCTATTCAAAGTATAATACTTGAAAAACAAGGATCATCATATGAAAGTCATATAAATAGACTAGGGCCATGTTACCCCTTTCTGATACAGGCTGAGGCAGCTTCCCACACAGATGCAACTATCCAGGAAGGTATGTGAAGTACTGTGTACCATCCTTCCAGGACAGAGGAGCTTTGGGTGAAGTTTGCCAGTGGTGAAATGAATGTCCGGGTAGACCCTTTGCATGCAGTGTGGTAAAATCCTTCAGACTTCTGGCTCCATCTCACAGCTCCACTGACATGATTTCCACATCAAGAATAACTTTCCAGCTCACACGATGGTCCTCCTGGAAGATATGATTAATTGTGCATGTATTCAGCTTTTAATTATCATCACCCAAATTGATTTAGCAATGAACGGCCAATTTAATGGCTTTGTATGAAGACATAAACCAAATTACTGATACGATGATATCCCAACATCTGTCAGTGTGGTTTTCAAATTATATGCATTAGGTGACTAGAAATATTTATTTTTAAGCAGCCTTGCCATTTTTGGTGAGGAATCACTCACCTTTGGTCCTTCAAAAAAATTTTGTTTTCCATTTGAGATGCCTCTGTGATCATTACTTTATCATATGTCAAATGTCTACCGTGCTTGTGTTGCGCTCCATGCAAACCACTTCAACAGGTCACCTCAGTCATTGTCCTTACTAAACTGACAGTCTGCCCTCAAAACCTGTGCTGCTGACTGGTCGCTTATAGGTTCACAGCAGTCAAAGGTCAGCTGAATGAACAAGTCAGCTTTGGATGGGGAAGGATAGCTGGACATGACCCCCTTTCTCCACGTCTGTGGAATGTGGGAGGCCAAGCTTCAGTTCCCTCTTACTCGAGAATTTTGGTTCCAGCTGGATGGAGATCAAGCCTTCGGAGGAGAGTGTGAGCTAGGAGAAGATGACGTTGCCTCTCTCCTCCGCCCCCATTCCTGTGAGATTCAAAATGAAGTTGTGAAGTTTGAAATGCCACGAGACGTACATGAGGGCAGGAATTAAAATAGCGTCTTTCTAACATGCAGCCGGGTGGTGTTGGGATGAGGACTTGGAAGCTGATTTTGGGAGCATCTGTGGGCCCCTCCCACTTTACTAGAGCTCTGAGCCTCTGGGGAGGTATGTGTTGTGCTCTGGCATGGGGTTCTCAGCCAGCCCCAGGGGACAGGATTTGGCAGAATTCTTTGTGGTGGCATGGTACACCTGTGAACCTGTCTTAGGCTGAGCCCAGACCTCGTCCAAGAGAATCATGATCTCATCTGTTTTCATTGGAAACTTTAACTTTTATGTAATTGTTGGCTCACATGAAGTTGTAAAGAATCAAGGTGGAGGGCAGGGGAGATGATGCATTTGGTGAAGAACCTTGTTTGCAAGAGTGAGAACCTAAATTCAAATCCCCAGAACCCACACGAAAAAGCAGGGCACCCCAGAGCTGGGAGGGGCAGGTAGGAGGAATCTTGGAAGCTCACTATATGATGAAGGCCCAGGCCAATGGCAGAGTCCTTCAGACATCCCTCACTTTCCCACACTCATTAACTCTTGACACTACTAACTTGTTGTTTAGTTCTATGGCTCTGTCACTTCCAGAAGGTTCTGTGAATGAAACCTTGTGGAATCCTTGGGGATGGGTCTGGTTTTACTCACAGTCATTCTCTGGGGCAACAGCCAGGCTTCCTTGGGTGCTGTGGGTGCTGCGTGTGCTCCACGATATGGATGGGTCAGAGGCCCTTTAAACCTTTCACTTGTTAAAGGCTGTCTTGATCCTGTCCGGATTGGGCTGTTCTAGAGGGGGTTAATGCGACATTTGTGTGCAGGATTTTGTGTGAATGTAAGTTTTCATAAGCGTGTTCCGATACTTGGGAGTACATGTCTGGGCTGAGTGGTAGTTGCAGACTTAATACCATGAAACTTTCTTAAGCAGGGTTCTTTAGAGTAGAATAAACTAGAAAGCGTGTATATGTGTTTATACACATACATGTATATATGGTGTGTGTGTGTATGTGTGTGTGTGTGTGTGTGTGTGTGTGTGTGTGTGTGTACTTAGAGTCACTTAGATGGCTTACTTCTTAGGGGCTATGATTCCAACAATGGAATGTCTGTGTGCTGAGGACACAGAGACCTGATAGCTTGCTCAGTACACAGTGCTGGATGGCTCAGCAACCCCAGACCTATGTTGGGGGTCTAGAGGTCCCTGGAGAGACACTGGTGTTCAATCCAAGTTGGAGGGGCAGAGAAGCAGGAGTCGGCTGACAGCAGTGAGAGGCAGCGGCACTAGCTACAGCCCCATGTGTTGGGGAAGAACAATGCAGACAGATGGCAAAATGGCCTTACCCTCGGCTCTCTAGTTGGAAGGTGCTTGCTTCCTTTAGCCAGTCAGACCTCTCTGGAAATGCCATCCCCCACATGCACACACACACACACACACACACACACACACACACACACACGCACTCAAATACACACATGTACATGCACACAGACACAGGCGCGTTTTCTAGGCTAGTCTAGCTCCTCTCAAGTTGACAAGCATCAAGCATAAAGCAATCTCGCTATTTTTATATTCATACCAATAGAGTGTGAATGACCCAGTTTCTCTGCATCTCCTTCAGGAGTTGAGGCTACCTTAGTTTACTTCTGGCCTTCTTTGGGTGTATGGCTTACTTGCGGTTTTCATGTGCATTTCCCTGAGGGGGAGTACTCTTGACTGTCTTGTTATGTTTTTCTTTGCCATTTGTGTACACACGTAAGTAATATGCCTGGGTTGTCTTTTCACCATTAGGTTTATTCATGATACACATGTCTTTTGAGATATGTGGTTTCCAGATAGCTTCTCACAGTCTATAATGCCCCCCCTTTCAGTATGGATAACCTTGCAATTCTTAGAAGTGTGTGTGTGCTGTGTTGTGTTGTGTGTGTGAGCATATGGAGGTAGGAGCAAACTTGGAGGGTCAGTTCTTTCCTTCCATCCTGTAGATCCCAGGATAGATCTCAGGTCATCAGGCTTGACAGAAAATGCCTTTATGCAGTGAACCACCTGGCCAGTGCATACTATGGCCTTTCATAGGGCAAGTTTGGTTTGACGTTTCAGTGAAACACAGGGCAAGGTTCATTTTTGGGTATGGATGTCCAGTTTCTCTAGGACCATCTGCTGAAATTGTTGTCTTCTCCACTGGGTCCATTTCTGAGTAGTCTCTTCTAGCTATTGTTCTGTGGACATGCAAATGTGTTGTGGGGTGTATTTGCATGTCTTAATGGCAGGCTTACAGTATGGTAAAAAGCTCAAAAATAATTAGCTACATTAATCTATTTATCTTTCAGTATAAATTTTAAAATAATCTCTGTAAGAAGAAGGCTTACTGGGAACAGTGCCTTTTTCTTATGTATCTTCATAACTGAGTGCTAGTTTTTTCATGATGGTGATGGAGTATGTTGGTTCTCAGATTCTTATTTTGAATCTCAACTTGGCCAGTTACTGACTCAGGAACAAATCACCTAATTTCCCTTTGTTTTAGCCTCTTCAGATAAAAAAAAATAAGCACAAAAATGTACTTCTCACCAAAGAATGGTCTATCTGTCTTACTCAGGACCTAGCTCATAGTAGGTACTCAAGGAATACTCATTGGTTTTTATTTATCCACCTGCTTACTTATTCATTTATTTATATTACGTGTGTGGTTATTTTGCTTGTATGGATGTCTGTATATCATGATGTGTGCAAAATAGTACAGAAATCTTGGGATTTTTCTCCAAAATAGCCGTGACCTGTGTCCAAAGCCAAACAAGAGCTGAGAGCTCTTAGTTTATTGTTTAGTTTGAATCCATAAAGCGACCTTATGTGACCGTAAAGAAGAGATGGAGCCTGAGAAATAGAAAATAAAAAGTAAGAAGATAAAGGAAAGAAGATGAGAAAAGTGGGGGAGTAGGACTGTGTTCCTTTTACAGGGAAGAGTGGATGACTCTCCCACGGCTATGTTATGTTTAAGTAGCTAATACTTTCCACTACATGTAAATAGTACAAATACAAGAACAGGAGCCCCACCCCACCCCACCCACACACACTATCTGAATCACCTTCCAGGATAGCTGGACTCAGCAGAAGCTTGCAAACTTGTACAGAGATTTTTGCTCATAGATAAGCATCAAAGTGTGTTCTTATAGCTTGGTCTACATATAGAATATGCTCCTATCACTCCTATTTATTGTTTATATTAGTCCCTCCTCCTCCTCCATTTAACTTATATTGGAGCAAGTTTTGAAAACTTATGGGTGTCAATATTTATTCGTTTAGTTATGTTACAATTTCTTATTTATTTATTTTTTTGGTGTGTGTGTGTGTGTGTGTGTGTGTGTATACACACGCATGGTTGTGCACCTGCCATGCCATGCCTGTGACAGGGGATGGTCAGAAGGCAACTCTGTGCCAACAGTTCTTTCCTTCCACTGCCCATGGGCTCCACAAATTGAATTCAGTTCTCTAAGCTCATGCTGCAAGTGCCTTTCCCCAATGAGCCTTTTTTCTCAGGGCCCTCTGCCACACTTCTTCAAGCAGTCAGCTACTTTCTCTTTTCCCTGCTTAAACCATGAAGGGTGGCACGATGGGCACGATGAGATGAATGGTGAACAGCAAGCTGCCCCTACAAAGCCAAGCACATTTACAAATTGTATGAACAGAACTCAAGTTCCTCCAGGAACTCTGTGCCTGTGAATGACCATCAGTCCTCATTGATGTGAAGCTGTGGCTCAGAGTGGGCTTCTCCCCCCAACAAATACACACATGCACACACACCACACATATAATACACATAGCACATCCAACACATACCACATACACACACACACACACACACACACACACACACACACACACACACAC
>NW_026596234.1:7574169-7577470 GCF_907164565.1 Psammomys obesus | reverse complement strand
ACACACACACACACACACACACACACACACACACACACACACACACTCATGTTTAACCATTCTTTATTTCAGTAACTGGCTCTCGAACTCTATTCTGATTCTGCCAAATTGATACTTTAAATTAAACCAAATCCTCTCTCACCTTTACTTAAACCTCCCAGTTCTTTCCCCTTGCACAGGAAACCAAGACACGGTGTGACAGACCCCGTGGCCTCACCTGCCATGTGTCACCGTGCATTCCCCAATATTCATGAGGAAAAACACCTCCTTGTGTTCCCACAGAGAGCAAACTCTCTTCTCTTCCTCACTTCCCTCCATTTTCTGTTGGTTACAAACCTCTCCTGTCTTCCATTTTCTGTTTCTCTGACCCCTCATCCCGAGGATCCCAGATGGTATGTCCACCCAAGTGGGCGTGGACACTCAGCACGTGTAGATATTTAAATAATTAAAGTTCAATTTTTTGTTGTTGTTATTGTTGTTTGCTTTTGAAGCTGGGGAGATTATTTAGCTGTTACCCTTGCTTATTCTTGCAGAGAAGCCAGGTTCAGTTCCGAGCACCCACCCCGAGTGGCTCACAGCCATCCAGTTCCTGCTGATCCTACACCTTCATCTGTCCTCTGCAGCACATCAGTCTCCCATAGGCACTTGTACATAATCAATCAATCAATCAATTTCTTTATTTTTTAAGTATTTTTTCTTATACTCTTTGGTACATTAACCATTTTCAGAAGCTTATTATGGCAACCATTCCAACAATGTGTATATAGAATATTTCCATCACTGTAGAGTGCTCTGTTGGACGACACTGCCATGTATCACTTCTGTATAACACTGATTATTTCCATCACTGGGCTCTGTTGGACGATGCTGCCATGTGTCTCTTCTATATAACATTGATGGATGGCTTAAGTGATATGTTTTGATGATTTTAGCTTCCCTAGGCTGTGAGTGCCACAGGGACTCAGCAAGGCTCTCTCCAACGTGTTGATTCCCATGTACTCATCCCTCAGTAGCTAATTGTTGAAGCAAAGAGTGAATGGTGATAAATGGATTGAAGAATTCTCTCCAGCACTTGGTTTATGTACTTTTCCCCTTGTGTCCAGCAGGCCTTTACAGAAGGACCAACACCTCTAAACTTTTACTTATGTTCTCCTCAGTACTCCAGTTGGAAAAGGCTAATTCTTTCACCATTATCACCTGGAAATATTTAAGCTTTCTATGAGGTTGGCGTTGCAGAGTCCATTTCCTGACTGTGCAGTGACTGACAGCTACTAGCCCTGACCTACAGGGTCTGTGTCACAGTGTACCTCCAGGAAATTGCCCTTCTATTCGTGGCAACTCCAGTGAGGGGCAGCTCTGTGAACGTGCAAATTTGTGGATGGAGTACAGGATCTGTGGAGACCTCAGTAAACTGATCAGACTCCTTCCAAGGCACTTACTCTGAGAATGCTCCGCAGTGTGTGTCTTGCATGCCAGTCTGCTTCCCAAGATCAATCAGCAACAGCGTGGTGAGTAAATGAGATGCTCCAGGTCTGGTTTGAGCTTCTGCAGAGGCACTGGGAGCACTCCTGGGCTTCAGGACCGAGCTGTAGGACTGTGGTTTCCCCCCATATTTGACACAGTGTTTTCACAACTGAAGTGGTTCTGCCACTCTGGAATCCTCCTGGCTCTTCAGTCCTCCTGTTCTCTGTCAGAAGAATGCAGAGGAGAATAGTGTGGAGGATGGGTGGAGATTTCACAGGAGAGAGTAGAAGGCTTTCAAGGGGTGAGAGTGCACAATGGCCAGGTAGGCGGTTGTGTCAACCTGCCTGTGAAGAAGGATTTCTACTCTTTCTAAAGTCTCTTGATGGTTTTCCTTGAGGGGCATTTTCTTGTCAGGATGATTGGCAGACTCATTGGATTGACCTTTAAGGGAGGGAAATGATGGCACCTCCTTTTTTCCTGCCATAAAGCCCCCAGCTAGGAAGTAATCTCAGAAGACTTAGGTAGTTATCTGTTAGTAGCTTTCTGAGCAGTTCGGAACTCACATCTCTCCTCTTGCTTCATTCTTTTGACTGGATCATAGTCCTGTAGCCAGGATTTGTCTCCACATGTTCCTAATCACAAGGAAACCATCCCCAGAGGCCTCCAAACCTGGTAGTAGTTGACTAGCTAGCTAAGAGATCTGTACTTTTCATAAAAGGGAAATAAAAGGGTTTATTTTATATGCTGTTTTCTTAAAACGCATTGGTCTCTTTACTAGATTTACCTTTATTTAAGAATGATTGATTGTATTTGAGCGTGTACTCGAGCATGCGTGTGTGTCACGGTGTGCCTGTGATGTCAGAGGACACCCTCTGGGAGACAATTCTCTCCTACCATCATGTGAATTCTTGGGACCAAACTCAGGTCATTGGGTTCCAGAGCAAGCACCTTTACCCACTGAATCATCTCCATAATGCAAGATTCATCTGTTCAAACGAGGGGTGTTCTTGAACTAGCTTGTCACATTGACTTGTACAGGGTAAATTATCTGTATCAACTGTTTTCCCTTGTGATGAAGAAACCACAAGAATAAACAACAGGTGAGGGTTATGTGTGCATTGCCTGGACTTCAGTTTTGTGATTAGAAGCCCGATCACGGCTTTCCCGGGGCAGGACTTGTTTATGAATGTTCACCACAGGCATTCTGACTGCCTTGCTGAGAGCCTGTCTGGCCTTAACTCCATTTCCTCCTGACAGGGTGTTTGGCCATCCAACAGCCCAGCCACCAGGACAAGAGCATTTGAATTGTTTTTCCTCTTCACAACTGTGGGTGCACCGGGTGCCCCTGACTTTTGTACATCAGTAGGGAGATGGAGCTACAGAGGTACCCTGACCAGAAGATGTTTTGACATAAAGATTTAGATGCAAGCATTCCCTAGGCTGCTGGGCTACCTTTTAAGGAGTCTGGCCATTCTGAATACGGTTTAGAGGAGTTCTTTCAGCATACGGAAATACATTTCCCAAGTTAAATTCATTTTAGCAAGAGAGTCACACACAGGATCAAGTGTGTGAAAGGGAGATTGGATATTCTGTTGGCCTTTAATATTGAAGCTTAATTTTCACAGATTTCTAGATGGAGTTGAATAATATAAAATGAAAAAAAAAATTCTTCTATTGCTCCAATATTAACTCAACAGATGGGTCAGCTCCCTGCACATTAGGGTCATATGTCTCAGAGAATCTGTAATTTTGATCTTATATAAGCATCAGGCATATGAATTCAAAAATAATGGTTCTCATTTTATCTGCTTCAAGGTTCAAGCTGAGAAATACGCCA
>NW_026596234.1:7529169-7569169 GCF_907164565.1 Psammomys obesus | reverse complement strand
TTAAAGTGGAGTGAATTTTTATAGCTGTTGGAGAATATTTCTTTGAATGACAGTCTGGCAGTATTGATCTCTTTGGGACACTTCTGTCTCATGTGCAAATAGAGATACAAGTGCGTGTTTGTATGTATGTATGCACTCTAGTTTGCACAAAAAGCCCTAATAAATGCAGAACAACTCAGTGAGAGACACTTGCATGAATGTGGGAAATGGGGTGATGGGAATCAGAGTAGAGATAATTCTGAAATCATTTTTGGTTTAGGCCTCTGGTCTCTATTACTTTTTTATTTTTATTAATTACAGTTAATTCACTTTGTATCCCAGCTGTAGCCCCCTCCCAATCCCACCCTTCCTCCCTCTTCTTCTCCTATGCCCTTCCCCCAGTCAAATGATAGGGGAGGTCCTCTTCCCTTTCCATCTGACCCTAGTCTATCAGGTCTCATCAGGACTGGCTTCTTTGTCTTCCTCTGTAGACTGGTAAGGCTGCTACCCCCTCAGGTGAAGGTAATCAAAGAGCCAGCCCATGAGTTCATGTCAGAGATGGTCCTTGTTCCTTCAACACTGAGTTGGCATGGGCTACTTCTGTGCAGGGGTTCTAGGTTATCTCCATACATGGTCCTTGTTTGGAATATCAGTCTCAGAAAAGACCTCTGTGCCCAGATTGGTTCTAGTCATCAGGCAAATGCAAATAAAAACAACCCTGAGATTTTTCAACTTACACCCATCAGAATGGCTAAGATCAAAAACTCAAGTGACAACACATGCTGGAGAGGATGTGGAGAAAGAGGAACCCTCCTCCACTGCTGGTGGATGCAAACTTGTACAACCACTTTGGAAATCAATCTGGTGCTTTCTCAGACAATTAGGAATAATGCTTCCTCAAGACCCAGCTATACCACTCCTAGGCATATTACCAAAAGATGTTCAAGTATACAACAAGGACATTTGCTCAACCATGTTCATAGCAGCTTTATTTGTAATAGCCAGAAGCTGGAAACAACTCAGATGTCCCCCAGTTGAGGAATGGATACAGAAATTACGGGACATTTACACAATGGAATACTACTCAGCAATTTAAAACAAAGAAATCATGAAATTGGCAGGCAAATGGTGGGATCTAGAAAAGATCATCCTGAGGTATCCCAGAATCAGAAAGACACACATGGTATATATCTCACTTATAAGTGGATATTAGACATATAGGGTAATCATACTAAAATCTGTACACCTAAGGAAGCTAATCAAGAAGGAGGACCTTGGGTAAGATGCTCAATTTTCATTCATAAAGGCAAATGAGATGGACATTGGAAGAGGGAGAAAACAGAGCCCATCACAGAGGGCCTCTGAAAGACTCCACCCAACAGGGTATCAAAATATATGCTGAGACTTATAGCTAAACTTTGGGCAGAGGGCATGGAATCTCATGAAAGAAGGAGATGGAAAGACCTGGAGGGAACAGGAGCTCCACAAGGAGAGCAACATAACCAAAAAATCTCCATTACTTTTTAAAAGCTTTCCTTTACTTTATTTATGAAGTTAAAAATCAAAATGTGATTTACCATTATATGGCCATTCTTCAATATATGGTTTTAAAAACTTAAGGTTTTATTTTTCAGGCTGGTACTGGGAAGTGGAGCTCCAAGCGACATGTGACAGTCTGGCAGCAGACAAGCTAGGCCTGGCCTGGTGGGCATGAGCGTGTGCCACACAAATGTGAGGAGCTGAGTTCAAGCCTCAACACCTCTATAAGGGTCAGGCCTGGCTGCTGATGCACCTGCAAGCTGAGCACTATGAGGGGTGGAGACAGGAGGATTCCCTGGAGCTTGAAGGCTGCTAGTCTGACTGCAATGGTGAACTCAGTGAGAAACCTTGTCTCAAGGGAATGATGCACAGGGGAATAGAGCAAGGTACCTCGTGTCCTCTGGTTTCTGAATATAGCTGCACATCACACACACACACACACACACACACACACACACACACACACATAGCACACATGGCCTGGTAATGGGTCTTGAGCTCTGTTTTTTATTCCTGCTTCTTTGCCGATAGTGGAAAAACAGTACCTTTCCCCCAGTTGACAGTCATTCCCACATCAGCTCAGTTTATGTGACATCCACAGGATGGTTTTTCTTTCATTTAAATGCTCTGCTTTAAATTGCGATTAAACTTTGGTGAAGGACTGTTAAACCCCCGATATTTAAACCAGCCATTGAAGCTGTGCTAGGTGAGGTTGTGTTGGAGAAGCCTAGCGATTGGGAAATATTTAGTGAGGGAGTTTGGCAGGGGGCAGGAGGGGGGTGGGAGGTTGGCTCATGGAGTCTGGAGGGCGTTGAGGGAGGGAGATGGAGATCAGCTTAGACTCTCTGTGTGACTATTGTTAGGTCCAATACTGTAAGCGCGGAGAGACCTCCAGAGAAGGAATCCAATGGCTGACTGAAGCCATGCAGAGGCTGGAAGCAGGCACTTCTCAGAGCCTCCAGCCCAGCAGCGTCAGCAATGGGGTGTCCTTTGGAGGGAGGGTGTTTGTCAGTCAGTATAGAGTATAAGAGGCTGAGCTTTCTTAGGGGCTGATGGGAGATGTGGCAGGCAGCTGCAGCTCAACATATTGAGCCATGCCAACCCAGGGAACCATCATACCAGACAGTGTGAGTAGCAGCTGTGGTGCGCACTCCGGGAGTCTCCCAAACTGTACAAACAGTATGGCCACTTCTCTTCCACCTCCTGCATCTTGTGGGATACTATGACCTGTGCGGGAAAGACATGAGGTCCACCTTTTACTGAGCTGACATGAAATAAATCTATCTCAGTAGATAACTATAAAAATCAGTATAGTGCAAACCGGACTGTATGATTAAATTCCAATTAGATGTATTGCTGGGATGAAGACACTCAGCTCAGGATTTCCACTATTGAAAAGAAGATTGGCAGAGCTTGGGGGCAGAGGCTTTTAAATGACTATTACCAAGTGAATAGAATGTTCTCCTTGGCTCAGCCCCAGTGTTGGCACTTACTGTGAGAGGCTGTGATAGCTGCTGATTCCTTCCATGGTGGAGACAAGACTGTGTGGTGCTTTGATTAGTCTCCTTTGCATCTTCACGTTTTTTTAGTGAAGGAAGGAGAAGACAAAGAATAAGACAGCAGGGGAGGGAAGATCATAGCCCCAGAATGCGTGTGCTCTCCTCTCCATCCTCACTTGACTGAAGACTCAGCTGGCCACACATCAAAGACAAAGGCTGTCTACAGCAAAGACTCATGGGCTTTGAGGAAATGGATGGGAAACCAAAGCGTGCATTGGCTTATATCTCTGAAGGGTTGTTTGCTCTCTCTTATCTATGAAAGGACTCTGAGAGGCTGCTGTGCAAATGTCATGGCTCTGAGTTTCTGGGATCTGTTTGTGGAGGAAATTTTCCAGGTCCCTCTCATTCATATTTCCCCTATTGGCACTGCATGAGTCATCTCCAAGTCCTCTGAGCTCTTGAATTTGTGATCCCCACCTCTGAGGGCCCAGAGTGGAGTTGGTGATGCAATCGATCAGCAGTTTGATTTGAGATAAGCCACTGAGATTCTCTCATGATGAGCTATTACTCTTGCCGAATCAGATGGCAGCCTGTGAGAAACACTGTGCTCCGGGGGCCGCATTTGCCCTTTGCCCCTCCCTGCTTGTGTTCACAGGTGAACCTCCACTGGGGTGCAGCCACAATGCTCATTACATCCTGCCTAGGATCTGCCTCTGAGCTAATTGCATGTGGTCCCACTAAACCGAGAAAGTTGGCTGAGCCTGGATTAAGTGAGCTAAAACAGGTAAACTCAGGCCACATGCATTTAATCACTATGGTGTTGAGACATTGAGTAGAAAAAGACAGACAGAAACACAGAAACCCCTTGCTTTATAAAGCTTATAGCCCTAGAGTTGATTGTGGAGGCAAATGAAACAGAAATGGAGTATTTTGAGTCTTTTAGTGGTATGGAGAGGGGGTGGCTTGTCTTGGTTATGCCCTTGACATACTCAGAAGAGGGACAGTCAGTTGAAGAATTTTGCCACTATCAGATTGGCAGGGTGTGCTCTTGATTGCTAATAGATTGAAGAAGGATTAGC
Organism: Psammomys obesus; assembly: GCF_907164565.1. Taxonomy (NCBI): domain Eukaryota; kingdom Metazoa; phylum Chordata; class Mammalia; order Rodentia; family Muridae; genus Psammomys; species Psammomys obesus. Next base: position 7,565,073 of record NW_026596234.1, on the reverse strand, counting down.
CTACTGTGGGCAGTGTCATCCCTGAGCAGGTGGTCCAAGACTGTGTAGAGCACACAGCTGAGCTAGCCAGAGGGAGCAAGCCACTGAGCAGCATCCCTCCGTGCGGTCAGCCCAAGCGCCTGCTTGAGTAGCTGTTTTGGCTTCCTTTGATGATGCAGTGTGATGTGTAAGCTAAGACCCCCCTCCCCCCCGCAGGTTATTTTTGGTCAGTTTTTTAACAGTGATGGGGAAGCAGACTAGGATGGGAGTAAAGACAGAAGAAGGAAAGTGTGTGTTTGTGTGTGTGTGCTTGTGCATTTGCAGGCACTTGAGTAGGATTTAGATTGGGGTGATGGGGGACTCCCCCCCTTACTAAAGAGTAACTTCTACACAATGTTTCAAAGAAGTGGAGAGAAGGAGACAGGTGGAAGTAAAGAATGGCACAGACATGGGGCTGGGGTGAGAGCGTCTGCAGTGTTGGAGGAACGGCTGCTAGGACCGAAAACCTGCCTGAAGCAGAGCGTGTGGTGGGAGCCTCGGAAGAGACTGTCTGTGGGGTTTCATCAGCCACGGAGGGGGGCATTGCACTTTGTTTTGTGTGAGAGACAGGACCCTGGAGGGCTTCTGAGCAGGCAACTCACACACTTCAAATTACATTTTAAGATACCATTTTGAAAACACTATCTGCCCTCAGAAGGTCCCAGGGGGTGTTGGGAGCATTATGGTGGCCTCTGGGAGCATGTATGGTGGACCCTACAGCACTTAGTACTGCTTGTGGTGGTGGAGGTGGCCCTCGGGAGCCAGCTATGACATAGATTGGGAAAACAAACATACAAAGTTTCTCAGCAGATGAGGAGTCCTTCGGGAAAGAGAGAGGGAAGTCAGGGATGATGCTGATTCTTCGATTTGGCCAACAGCTGAAATGAGATGACCATTCTCTGAAACGAGAAAATGGAGGCAGAATGGTCTCTGAGTGGATGATCCTAGCCCATCACATTGATTCAGAGACCCCGGTTCAACAGCTAGCTGGGAATGAACAGGCTGGAAATGACAATGCCCGCCGCTGTGTGGCAAATGGCTCAATCAACCTTAGCTGCCTTTGTTAATGTGATGGATGTTGAAGCCAAGGACTTCTTCCATCAGTGTTAATTTAAAATCTACTCTGTGTTAGTACTAGAGATGAAGTGGTAATTGGGTCCCTGCCCATGACTTCCTGGGGTGAAAGGTCAATGCCTGGCAGCACAGCTTTCGTGGATCATGGGCTGCCAGGGTGCAGACTGTCATTTTTCTTTTGACATCTGTCACTCAAAGATTATTTGATCTTTATGTATTCTTGTGTATTAGTGTGTGCGTACTTGTGTGTGAGTAGATGAGTGTGTGCAAAGGTCAGAGGACAACCCTGAGTGCCTTTGCCTCCTACCTTGTTTGAGGAAGGGTCTCCTGTTCTCCACTGGCTTGTTTGTCCATGAGCAGCCAGGGATGCTCCTGTCTGTCTCTCCTCTTCCTGTAGCAGCACTGAAATCACAGACAACGTACTACCCACTTCATCTGGATTTGTGTAGTCTCTCCGGGTCTCAACTTCGTCCTCGTGCCTTCATAGCAAAGGCTTTATCCGCTAAACCATCTCCCCAGTCCCTTAATCTCTGTGTTCTTGTCTTTGCCTATAAAGTAGCGGCATCAGCTTGATCAACTTTATTCACATAGTGCAGCTTGGCATTCGGTACACCTTAGCTCTCAGCATAAAAGAGTCTACCACACTGTTTATCAGTTTCACATACATTTGTTGGCTACACGCCACATGCTAGGAACTTCAGCAGCCTTGAAGATGTGGTGTGTGCACCACTGGAAAAAGAGCCCATCTTCAAGAGCATAGCAGGGCTGGAAGGAGGAGCAGCTGGCAATAAAGAGAGGTGAAAATAGAACTGAAGATTATATAGACAAAAACGCTCACGGTCTAGAGCAGGAGCATCCAGGAGAAACCTAACATGAAGCCACACACGGGAGCCACAGGTGCAGCTTTCGATTCCAAGGAGCCATGTAATGAAAGTAAAATGAAATCAGTGGAATTAGCTTTAATAACATTTTTAATCGAGTGCAGCCAAAATATTTTCACTTGAACATGTGAGAATTGTAAAAACGACTTGTAAAGCATTTACATTCTTTTCCCTCTAAGTCTTCAGAAATCTCACGAGCATTTTATTAATGTCTCCATTTGTGTCACTGGAGATGCTTACCAGGTAAAGATCTGGGTAGCTGATGGTGGGTGTGTGGGGCATTCTGGGTCTCAAGTGACTCAGGGTATGGTCTAAATTGGAAGGTCAGGGAAAGCCAAGCTATGTAGGGATTTGGGGGTCCCCTTCACAATAGATTCTAAAGCAAAGAGTCTGGCACGGGGAAGTGTGCTTTCTGAGGTCATTGGAGGTCACAGCAGCGAGACAAGGGCAGGATGAAGAGGTTAGTCTCATGGCTTCAAACATCTCTTAGGGCTGGGTCCTCGCAGGCTGTGACGTTTTCTGAGTGTGCTGAGAACTGATGGAAGACTGTAAAGATGGGATGTGAGGAAGTTCCCAGGGACTGCTGTGCCAGAATGAATACAAGGGGACCAGGATGGAAGCAGAAACATGTGCGGGTTCCCGCTTTGGAAGGCCAGGGACATCCTGGGGAAAGTGAGTGATAAATCAGAGTCATCCAGGCAAAGCCGGCTTGAGTTGGAGCTGCATGTAGCAGAGAGTGTATTTGGATCTCAGTCTTGCTGATGCTTTGGTGCCTTCAGTTAACCAAAACAACTTGCAATACACACACACACACATACACACACACATTACAGGCTATATTTTGCTAATATTTGCTTTGTGTGTTACGTGTATTTATGTGTGTATATGTATGTTTGTATGTGTATGTATGTATGTGTGCGTATGCATGTGTGTGTATGTACATATGTATGTGTGTAGGTGTGTACCTGGGTATATTCATGCCAGAGGTGCCCATCAGGTGTTATTCCTCAGGAGCCAGCCATCTTGGATTGTGGGACAGACTCTCTCACTGGCCTGGAGCTAGCTGACTAGTCCAGCCTGTCTGCGAGTGATCTCCAGGGATCCCCCTGCCTCTGCCTCCTTGGTGCTGGGGTCACAAGCGTGCTTGTGACACTGTGCCGGGCCGGGCTCTTTTTACACGGTTTGAGCAGAAGTCAGATCCCTCTGCTCTCCAACTGAGCTACCTCTTCAGCCCTTAAAATCACACCCTCATCACACATGCGTGTGTGCCCAGAAGAAAAAAGTTGTTTTTCGCCATTTCACTTAGCTCTGTTATGGAAATGACTCTTCTAGGCAGAGTGGATGCCGTACACACAGGCTGGAGATCCACAGAGACACGGTCATACGGCAGAAGCCTGAGACTTGTATGGGTTGTGTTTAGGGAGGTGGGGGGGGGGAGTCGGAGCTGTTTCAGGGGTGCTGTGTAAGGCCATGGCGAGGATTCTCATATTTTTGTATGTGGTAGGGGCTTTAGGAGTGGTTTTAAGCCAGAGAGGGTGGTCCAGGACTTCGGTAAGCCCCTCTCATTCACTGTCTCATCCTTCTTGCCTCTCAACATGCTGGAAGTGAGAACAAATGAACGATTTTGAAGCAAGATGGTGACATGAACATTTATCACGGACCAGAATAGTCTCCTCTCTGTCCTTTCCATTTTCTCTAATTAAATTCCGTAAGTTGGAAGCATATGCTGGTGAAGACTAAGCTTTAATCACAGAGAGAAATTTCCTTCAGGACAGACGGCTTGCCAACTTTGCCTGACCCCAGCCGCCCCCTCTGCAGGAGACAAACACTGCCTGGAGCCAATCTATTGAGAACTGTCCACTTACGCAGAGATCTGAAAACATTCCTAGGAACTCTCAGACAGCAGTGCTGATGCTTTTAAAATGACCAATTTGTATTTTCTTTTGTTTGCACTCTTTATCTGTTCCTCATGAAACCCCCTGGAAAAGACTCCGCCTTGATAAACAGAGTAATTTGGTCTTCCCCTGTGGGAGGGTCTTTTTTTTTTTTTTCTTTCTTCCTAGACAAAGAGAATTGGAGGATGGGACAAGGAAGGGGGAGGGACTGGTTACCACACTCAGTAGTCAGATCACATGTATTCCCTGTAATACATGTACGCCAAATGACATATATCCAAACATTTTTCCTTTTGTTTTCTGTGTATGCCTGTTTCCCTACATATATGCCTGTACACCATGATGTCCAGTGTTGGTGAAGGCTCAAAGAGGGCCTAGGACCAGAGTTACAGACGGTTGTGAGCCACCATGTGGCTTCTGGGAATGGAATTGGGGTCCTCTGGGAGAGCAGCTAGTACTCTTAACTGCTGAGCCATTTCTTTAGTGGCCCTCCGTGTGTGTGTGTGTGTGTGTGTGTGTGTGTGTGTGTGTGTATGTGTGTGTATGTGGGTGTATTTGAGATCCAATTTTAAGCCTTGTACTTGTACAAATTTTAGTTTAATAGATTAAAAACTAGAATAAGCCATTTGATGTTAAATTTTGGGTGATGGTTATGGGTGTTTTGTGGCCAATCTCACTGAGTCAGCCAAAGTTGTAAAGTTCAAACTTCGTCTGAGTCCAAAATCTTCATATTTAATAGTGACTAACCAGAAAAGTAGAAAATGTGATGGAAAGAAGAAAGGAAATGTTGGGACGTTTGTGGCACCCCCCCCCCCCCAGCTTCACAGTGACTGTTTCAGTCTCTGATCTGTAGCCCATCCATCCTTTCTGTTCTTGGCTTGTTTTCTCTTATGTCACCCTGGGGGTCTTGCATGGGATTGGAAGGTTGCCTGGATTTACATGCTCACTGGGCTAGAATGGCTCCCTTGGTCCAGCCATTAGGGGCATAGAACACCTCCAGATGACTCTTGATTCTGCTTCTGGGCCTCTGCAGTTGAGAAAGAGCAAGCATTCAAATGGGAATGAGTCTGTGTGCTCAAGAAAACTGGGTCCACATTTCTGTCCACTGTGCCTCCTAACGTCGTGGCAAGGACAGAGAAGCTCTGTAGCCAGATTTGTGGTTGCAATCTGTACCTTAAGAAGCCGTGCTCAGCTACCTGGGAGAAGCTCACTGCAACAGATAGATTTATAGTAAAAAGCAGAGAAAAGATTTATTCAATGTGGCCACAGTGGGAAGAAGAGCAAAGAGATGCAGTGACCCCATCTATCTAGTCCAACTTCAGGGCCCTCAAGTAAAGATTCATGGAGGTGATAGACAGCTGGCCCAGCGGTTAGGAGCACTTCATGCTCTTGCAGAAGATCTAGACTTAATTCCCAGGACCATATCATGCTTCCCAACCATCCGTAACCCCAGTTCCAGGAGATCTAACAGGCACACATGCAGTACACATACATGCATTCAGGCAAAACATGCATGCACACAATATGAAAACAAATAAACTTAAAAAGAATACACAGACACATTCTCTCTCTCTCTCTCTCTCTCTCTCTCTCTCTCTCTCACACACACACACACACACACAGATCTAAGCAGTTCTGGTCAAGGTGTGTTCCTGCCAGCATTGACCCATCATTATAAAGGCCTCCAGTCTGGCTGGCCAGGCTTTTATTCTCCCAGCATGAAATTTCTGGGGAAACTCCAATTTCTTGGGACCCATTGCTTTAAAAATCTGATAGCTAAAGTGTCTCTTTAGAATGTATTCATTTCTTCCATTTACAGCATCAATTAAAGCCACCACCCTTCAACCCAAAGGCAGCCATTCATGACAGCCCCTACTAACAGGGTGTTTTCTACAGTGCAGAGCTGATGAGCTAAACACCCACATTAATCCTTGCCTTGACTGAGGGAGCTGGTGGCACTGCCTCCCAGCGCGGAGGAATTTCCCACACCTCTTCCACAAGGTTAACAGCATTGAAATAATGACTTCTTAACTCCATGACCTTGACCAAATGGCCTGATTCCTGGAGGCTCACGCTGACTCATGGATGAAATGGGATAGTGGTAGGTCACCTTACAGCTGATGTACTGAGTAAGTGTGGTGGTGTTTGGTGCATTTATGGGTTGCATACACACCATTGGTGGTGTTTTACTAATGTGCTTACCTTATTCACATTCCTGTGGCAAGAACATCCTCTGAGCAAAAGATGCAGGCAAAATGAATAAGGCAGAAAGGCAGCACATAGGTGTCAGGGCACGCAAGTTCCCGCCCCTAGCTCAAGAGCTACTGAGAGTTGACAGCTGCTGGGGGAAGCAGAGTCAGTTTTCTTTAAGGATTAGAGTTTACATTTCCTAACTATTAAAACTGGTCATTTATTCTCAGACCAGACCATCACAGCTCACTTCTACCAGCAAGGCCACGCAGCACAGATGTTTCGTAGCCTCTGCAGACAGCACTATCGGCTGGATATCACATGTCTACTGGGGACATTTTACATCCAAATGTAACAGCTGGCAATGTCTTTGTTTTTGTCTCAGGGTATAGTGAGAGGATGCAACTGAAAGGGTGGCATCCTGGGGCTGTGAGATAATAAGCCACATTAATTACATTTCTGCTACATTTAGGTACACACAATTCCTAGCAAGCAAAATAGTACAAAGGGTAGGTAGCTGACCTTCACGGAGTGTATGCGACTTGCCAAACATTGCACCAAATGCTTTGTGTTCAGTATTTCATGTTAGTTCTTGCCACAAAGGCATTGTCGATACTTGTGACACAATTTCTGTTACAAACGAGGAGTCCGAGGCTAAACCGTTACAGGTAATTTCCATCTCACAGTTCCTATTCTTGAGCAGGGTGTAAGTTTACTTTTCATAACAGATTCATGTTATCTAGGTAAGTGAAATTTAATGAAGTCGCGAGCAAAGCAAACAAACCCCACATGGAAGCTCTCAGAATCCTGAGAGCTGTTTTACAGCTAGAGAGAAGCTGGAAGTGAAGAGTACAGGTGTTTGTTAAAGTCTCCAGACTGGTCAGCATCTATAGGCTACAGCTGCCTCCAGGCTTCAGCAGAGTCACGCTGCTTCTGACCCACCTTAGGTTCTATCATGGACGGACCCTTACTTCCAGTTGTAATCATCGGTCAGTGTAGAAGAAAGTGATATTTTTGTTTTGGAGAACCTGTGCTGAAATTCCTAGTTGGGTATTTTTTAGTCTCAGTACCTCTCTTCCCCAAAGTAGGAATGGCTGCAGTCCTTAACCATTTCAGCTGCTGTGAGCAGGATAGAAACGGATGGGTGAATGACGCAGTGTTATAGATTATGCTAAATCTAAGTGATTGACACGAGGTAGTGGCTCATAAACAAGATGCGGTTGCTGAGGACTTTATTCGAGATAGTCAGAAGCTCAAACACCTTGAGTTATTGACAAATGTAGGAGGAGGGCTGGGTATGTGTAATGGCGTCTGACACCATGGCACCCAAGCAGCTGCTTCTCACGTCGGCAATTGGCTGTGCTCAGCCCTGCCAGTTTCTCCAACTTTGTAAAGCAAAAGTGGGTGGACAGCTGATCTTATGTGAATTTTGACATAAAAGTTTCCTTGATGTTCTGGAGGCCAAACAGTCACAAACAACCACTGGGAGGGGGCTGTCTTTCTTTCCATACCTGACCTTTTGGTTTATTTGTTCAGTGTTGTGGAGAAGTTGATGGTAATTCAGAAATGAGTTGCACAAGGTTAGGGGACACACACCCACACACACACCCACACACATACCCAAAGCTTGTCAAAGGAAAAAGAAAACAGCAAGAGACTATTGAGGCTGGAGAGGAGTGGACAGATACGTGGAAGGGCTTTAAATAGCTGAAAATGACTAATTTGTCTTCTTGAGAATATCACAAAGAAAATGGACTCCAGACATAGTAAAATTTTGAAGAAACATGAAAAAAAAATCCTGGGTGTTAAGAAATCACCCCATATTAGACCAGACCTTTGTTTTTAAAAATCTAATTCTTTCAAACCAGGGTAGATGAGCAGAGGAAGGTTGGTTGGCATGAGTTAGAGGCCCTTGGAGTGACCCCGCCCCCAGTTTTGCAGTTGGGATTCCTTACTCAGTGTCTGCCAGCTCTCTGTACTGGCTCTTCACTGTGGTGCGACCCGAGATGGTGACAGGCCTGTGGGTGCTCACTGCCTGAGAGGACTGCTCTGCACCTCACCTGCCGGCACTGCTCCGGGGGCTGGACACCTGACTTGGAACGCAAGCCTCCCGATGGCGGTTCCCCTGGGAAGTCACATCTTCTGGCTTGACAGATGTGAACTTGACATTTCTCTCCTCTTTCATTATTCTGAATAACTCTAGCGTTCACCCTCTCCGTTGTCAGAAGACGTCAAGCCTCAGAGACCGTGGTCTGACCTCAGTTACAGACAGAGAAGCAGGGATCCCAAGAATTCCAGAAACGGCAGCCAACCCTTTTCATGCTAACTTGGGTTTAGGTACACTTAAAAAAAAAAAAAATCAAAACTTCACGGAGTCTCAAATATTCTTTTCCCTTTTGCCAAAGAATTTTAATTTATATTTTAAAATATACGGCGTGTTGCCTGGTAACCATGGTATCCCAGCTTTCTGAGAGAAGTTTTGCATTTTTGTTTGCTACTGAGGGGGAGTCGGGAAAAGAGCATAGGGGACAAGATTCCTGGAGAAATGAAAGAACAAACTGAGTGTCTTTCTGGGACCGGAGGTCACCTAAAACTGCTGTTCTAAAGGACATCTGATATGCTGTCCCTGTCTGAGGCCAGGAGGACTGTGGTCACGGAGCTCTGCACTGTGTTGTTAACCTTTGCTCTGCTCAGTGTTTGAAATGAGCTGAAAAAAACCTCCCTTCCTCCTTGCTTCCATCCTTCCCTCTCTCTTTATTTCCTCCCTCCTTCCCTTTCTTTCCTGCTCTCTCTTGCTTCCCTCTCTCTTCCCTTTCTTTCTTTCTTTCTTTCTTTCTTTCTTTCTTTCTCTCTTTCTTTCTCTCCCTCTCTCTCTCTCTTTCTTTTTTCTTTTTTTTTTGAATTAGTTATTTTGTTTCATGTTCATGAGTGTTACATCTGCATGAATGGATGTGCACCACATGCCTGGTGCCCAGGGAGGTCAAGGAGGGCATCAAATGTCCGAGGACTGTATTTATAAATATGCTTGTGAGTCGCTATTTGGGTATTAGGAAATAAACCAGGGTCCCCTGCGAGAGCAACAAATGGCCTTAACTGATGAACCGTCTCTCCTGCCTCTCCCACTGTCTTAAACTCATGAGCCACACAGTGTTCTATAGCTGTGATTCCAGGCTCTGAATTTGGGAGTAACTATTATTGATTTGTTTTCCTTTTTTTTTCTTTTCTTTTCTTTTTTGTTCTGTCTTGTTGCCCAGGGTTGTTCTGGAATTCCCTATGTAGCTCGTTCTGGCCTTGAATTCAGTGCAGTCCCTCTGCCTCTGCCTCCAGAGGACTGAGATCAGAGGCACCAGGCACACTGCCCAGCTTTTTTCCCTTATTTTAACTTGGAGAGAAAGACCACTGATCCAGTTGAAGATCTGCTTGCTTTCTCCCTGTTTTCAAAGTCAGTCCAGGTTTGTAAGTATCTTGCTCAGCCAGGTGACACTGAGCTGGGCGGAGCTCCATCCGGAGGTGCTGGTTTCCTGAGCTTCAGCAACAGTGCTCAGGATGCCTTCCCACACACAAGGACAGACGGTGGTTCTATACTGTCGGCCTTTCCTGTGTGTGTGTGTGTGTGTGTGTGTGTGTGCGTGTGCGTGTGTGTGTGTGTGCGCGCATGTGCCTTGACTGGTAAAATAGGGATTTACTAGGGAGTGTGACTTAAGCTAAGGAAACCACTAGGCTTTATTTATCTAAAAGTGTTGATTGGTTTGCATTCTTGGGACAAGACACCTGTTCATAGGACACTGGCATGTACAATACAAGTGAAGACCCACCCCCCAAACCGTTCCTTCTCAGCTGATTAAATCTCGGTCTTCTGGGAGGAGAAGAGCAATGAACCTTGAACACCATACATTTTTTTCTTTCTTTTTATGGAGTAGCTTTCCAGGCCTGGCTGATCCTGGCAGTTTTAGGCATGCCCCTGACATAGCATGTTTCAGGACAAGCCAGCTGCTGTCTCAGAGGGGAGACCTCACTCTTCTCAGATGCTCTTTGGCATCTCTGTTGAGGATGCATTGCTGGTCCAGCCGGTGGTGACTTTTGTTCTGATCCTTCCCAGTGCTCTGTCCAGGTGATGTCTCCTCCCTCCCACTGGGAACATATGCTGCTCTGATATTGCATGATTAACCTTCATCAGCAATTAATGTGTGGCTTATTCTCGCTGTGGAGGTTAAAGCAGGACTATAAATGACGAGGCTAACACCTCTCTGGAATATCCTTGTGTTTCCGCTCCTCACCTGTGGTAGCATTTGCTCTCTGTCTACTTAATGTATTTACAGATGGTATTTAGACATTTATATAAATACGTATAGCCCTAGAAATGAAGTCGTTTGGGCTACGTATTCTTTTGAGCTGCTTAGAGACAGGGTCTCACTATGTAGCCCAGGGTGGAATAGAATTTGGAATCCTGCCTTGGGATTGTAGGCCCACATCACTATTCCTGGCTTGGTGTGTACATTCTTTTTGTAAGAGACTTCCTTTAAACTGTTCCAGAAAAAAAAATAACTTATGTGGGAAATCACACATATACCTCTATAATAGGGTAACTACTAATCATGTAGTAGTGAAAAATTCAAAACGGTGCACATGTCTGTGTTCTATTTAGCTCTGTCTACTTGACACAGCCTAGAGTCATCTGAGAGAAAACCCTCTATTGAGAATTGAAGAATTGTCTACATCAGATTGGCCTGTAGGCTTGTCTGTGGGGGATTGTCTTGATTATTAATTAATGTAGGTTGGCCCAGCCCACTGTGGGTGATGCCATCCCTAAAAGAGTGGTCTTTGTTTTTTTTTAATTTTAATCACAGGTCATTCACTTGTATCCCAGCTGTAGCCGCCTCCCTCTTTTCCTCCCAATCCCACCCTCCCTCTCTCATCTCCTCCCTGCCCCCTTCCAAGTTCACTGATAGGGGAGGTTCTCCTTCCCTTCCATCTGACCCTAGCCTATCAGGTATCTTCAGGACTGGCTACAATGTCCTTATCTGTGGCTTAGCAAGGCTGCTCCTCCCTCGGGGGGGGGGTGTGTGTCAAAGAGCCTGCCATTGAGTTCATGACAGAGATAATCCTTGTCCTCCTTACTAGGGAACCCAATTGGATACTGAGCTACCATGGGCTACATCTGAGCAGGAGTTTTAAGTTATATCCTTTGTTGGAGAAACATCTCATAGAAGACCCCTGTGCCCAGATATATTTGGTCCTTGTGGAGCTCCTGTCCCCTCTAGGTCATACTGACTCCCCCTTCTTTCATATGATTCCCTGAACTCTGCCGAAGGTTTGGTTCTGAGTCTCAGCATCTACTTTGATACACTGCTAGGTAGAGTCTTTCAGAGGCCCTCTGTGGTAGGCTCTTGTCCTGTTACTTATTTTCTCCTACTTCCAATGTCAATCCCCTTTGTATTTCTAGGTGAGACTGATCATCTTACCCCTGGTCCTCTTTCTTGTTTATCTTCTTTAGGTGTATAGATTTCAGTATGTTTATCTTATCTTATAGGTCCATATAAGTGAGTGTATACCATGTGTGTCTTTCTGCTTTTGGGATACCTCACTCAGGACGATCATTTCTAGGTCCCACCATTTGCCTGCAAATTTCATGATTTCCTTGTTTTTAATTGTTGAATAGTGTTCCATTGCGTAAATGTACCACAATTTCTGTATCCATTCCTCAACTGAGGGACATCTGGGTTGTTTCCAGGTTCTGGCTATTACAAATAAAGCTGCTACAAACATGGTTGAGCAAATGTCCTTGTTGTGTACTTGAGCATCTTTTGGATATATGCCTAGGAGTGGTATAGCTGGATCTTGAGGAAGCAGTATTCCTGATTGTCTGAGAAAGCACCAGATTGATTTTCAAAGTGATTGTACAAGTTTACATTCCCACCAGCAATGGAGGAGGGTTCACTTTTCTCCACAGCCTCTCCAGCATGTGTTGTCACTTGAGTTTTTGATCTTAGCCATTCTGATGGGTGCAAGGTGAAATCTCAGGGTCATTTTGGTTTGCATCTCTCTGATGGCTAAGGACATTGAGCATCTCTTTAAGTGTTTCTCTGTCATTCTATATTCTTCCACAGAGAATTCTCTGTTTAGCTCCATACCCCATTTTTTAATTGGATTGCTTGAATTATTGCCTTTTAACTTCTTTAGTTCTTTATATTTTCTGAATATCAGCCCTCTGTCAGATGTAGGGTTGTGGAGATCCTTTCCCAACCTGTAGGCTGTCATTTTGTTCTGACAACAGTGTAAAAGAGTGGTCTTGAGCCTTATAAGAAAGGTAGCTAGGCATGAGCCTGTGTACAAACAAGCAAGAAGACTTCCTGTGTGGTTTCTGCTTGAGTCCCTGCCCTGACTTCTCTCAATGGTAAGATCTGCCCTGGATGTGTAAGCGAAATAACAACTTTTCTCCCCGACATTGCTTTTGGTCATGGCACTTGTCACAGAAACAGAAAACAACTTCAAGCATCTGTTAAACAGGAGTCATTAAATCACAATCAACTAGCTAACATCAAGGTATTTCTGGGAAACTTTTTTTTTTTTTTTTTTTTTGCATTGTCAGGATGCCATCTTCCCTGGCTCTTGATCCAATCCTTATCTTGACATAGCCCCATGATTTTTCACAGCGAGCTGTAGCTGTCTTGTACTCATTTTCTTTCTCCCCTCTGTCTGAGAGTTTGTGATTACAGTGGACCTGGCTGGACAAGCCTGGACAATCTCCACCCCAAGATCCTTCACCCAGTCCCACCTGTGGAGCATCTTTTATCATTGTCAGTACAAGACACAGCTCTTGTTCCAAGGCAATAAGCCTGAGCCAGATTTGAATTGACTACAGCTTGGGAACAGATTCTTGAAGGCCGCATTCCACTGTTGGTGCTGTCTGATGACATCTTTTGCTTTGGGTTTGGTGGAAGGAACCTACCCATTTGTTAAGCTAATATGTTTCAAAAATTTTACCTAAGTAGTCACAAAGATTTAAGGTCAAATGCAGGGGTGGGTGATAAATGGCTACTAAGGGACTGACATGGTCCAAGATCCTTTGGGCTCTGGATCTACAATGTTCCAACTCTGTACAGTCATGAGGCTCAAGTCAGCCAGCCTGTCTACAGAATGTTCAACATAGAAATGGCTTTTCGGAGGAACTTTGGTTGACAGCAGAAAGAAAACCATCCTCCCCTCTTCTGGAATTGCAATGTGGACATCCTTGAAGGGAGCCTTTTCTTGCCCACAGCCATATACCACATTCGCCGAAAGGGCATGTGCAGGAGTTGAACTTGAACGGATGGGCATCTCTGGGGGAGGAAAATCCTAGCTTCCCAGAAACTCCGGCTAGCCCTGAGGATAACCTAGACTGCTTTGAGCCAGCTGGGTTTGTCCAGAGCAGGCTTGATACAGTCCTGTGTGCTGAAGTAAGTGGGGACTGCTTTGGCTGGGAGCTGCTCCTGACACAACCCATCTCTTTCTGACTCTACTTACTGTTCACTCTCCACATGGGCAGGGGAAGCATGAAGAGACGTGTATGCCACAGTGAAATGTTACTTGCAAAATGTCATGCACCCGTAAGCTAAAGGTTGACAGCATCTCAGGGTGCAGTTCCTATTTCCTCGCTTCTCTGTGTGTGATTCCTCAAGAGGGTAGAAGTGTTTGTAGTTGTATAATCCTGTTAGAGCGAGGAGAGGAACTGTATTTAAATATGCATGCCGGCCCCATTGTCAGCTATGGATACATATTTCATTGCAGTAGGAATATCTATGGACACGTTATGGTGCGGGGGTTGGTTTTATTCAAATGGGGATTCTAATTCAGTCTTAAGAAGAACTGAGCAGCATTGTTTCAATGTGTGCTTCTTAGGAGATAGTAAGGGTGTGTTCGGAGCTCTGTCTTATTTATAGAGGCCTTTGCAGCAGACGGAGAGACAGCAGAAAGGGAAGGAGCTGATTTAAACTTAACCCTTTGGAAACTCTCAGCTTCAGCAGGCATGGCCTGTTTTCCTGTATCTTACAGAGATTGTGCAATTGTTTAGGAGCCAGCTCTTGCTCTTGTAACATTCCCATTAAGGCTTTCTTCATCCTCACAGACATTCATTCCCTCTAAAAAGATGAGACAATGTCTGGCTAAGATGGTTTGATGTTGGCTGCATGCTCACACTGACTCACTTCAACACAGCTATGTACTCACTCAATCGAAATACACATACTAAGAAATCAGGATTTCTTTTAGTAGACTGAAAAATAGGGACTGTTCTCAAAGAATGTGTGGCCTGCAGTAGACTCAAGTCTTATCTTACAACAAAGTCATTATTATTATTATTATTATTATTATTATTATTATTATTATTATTATCATTTTAGTTTTAAAACGGGGGTCTCTCATAGCCCAAGCCAATATATACCTCAGACTAGCCTTGAATTTATGATCCTCCTGCTTCAGCTTCCTAAGTACTGGGAGTTCAACTTAACAACGACGCCTTTACTGTTCTTGCTTCATTTTGTGGCACTGCACTTAAATCTGCTTTCTTCTTCTCAGAGGTGATTCTCTTTCCCCCAATTCTCTCTTGGGCTGGAAAGTCCCTCCTATTATCAAGTCTCATGAAACTGCATTTTCGGTTCTAAATGCTGCCATATAGCTAGAGTCAAGTTTACAATAGTCTTCTAAGTTCTTTATACTTGAGAATTCCAAAATATTACCAAATTTTCCAAAATTTATTCCAAAATTTATATGGTGTATAAAATCCCTAAAGACTCAGCAGCATGTGCTTGACTGAAATGTAACATCTCACTCCTGCCTACTGTCTGCCCATGAGTTTAAAGATTCGCATCCTAACCCTTCTGCCTCTTGTGATCACTTGCTAGCTCCGTGTTAACCTGGGCTAACCTGGTCTCACTTTCTTCGCTTGATATAGCAGCTGACACTATGGGCTCTGACAGGTCTCAAATGCTATTTTGCATATGCATGAGATAGGAGGTTGGTTCTGGCATGATTGGGGCAACATGAGATTGAATAACTCAGCTTCTGTGTAGTCACAGCTTAGCTTAATTTCTGCCTTTGCCATTCAGAAGCCTCTGCGGGGATTCAGGTACTCATTTCTTATCTCTGAGCTTTAAGCTCCTCTTTGGTAAAACAGAACCATCATAATCTTTCCTGTACAGGATTGACTGAGCTGCCTCTGCTGGTCTGGGTGGCTCTGTAGTGGATGATATGCATCATCCTCCAACGCATATGCTACAATTCTAGTCATCCAGGTGATGGGAGGTGGGGCTCTTAGGAGCAGAGGGCCCTTTGGAAACACATTTCAGGCCTTGTGAAGGAGACTCAAGGACCCCCCTTTCACACACAGCAACACTTCCCAGTCTCCAGAGCCATGAGAGTAACTCGTGCTGCCTGTAAACCACTCTGTCTGTGGCTTGGCAGCCTGAGCGGACAAGGGCCTCCTCCCAGATCTTGGTGTGCACCAGGCCCTCCAGTAAGCTGTTCCTGTGCCTCTCCTCCTGATCTCCTCAGGGACTCTCTGTGATCCCTGTTACCAGAATCTCACTTTGCCGTGAGGAATTTGGGAATCCAGTTAAAGTCCACCCATGTAGGCGTCAACACATCTAGTTCTCCAGTGTACCCCGACAGATTTTCAAAAAGTGTTATGAGTTAAAATTAATGCTTTCTCTTCCTTTGCACTCTGACCTTCACTCTTTTGTATCGAGAAGGTGGATATTAAGAAGATTGAAAGAGTTACAAGGGAGCCAGCACTGAGGTGGCTCAGTGGTTAAGGCTCTTGTCTATCAATTTATGACTCCCACAAGTTTTTCTCTCACCCCCACATGTCCGTCAAATGAACAAACATACTATTTTTTTTTTTTTTTGTAAAAGAGACATAATACATATTGGATGTTTAGTTCCTGTTTCACAGTAAATATTGAGAAGTACCAGGCATTTAATGTTAGATTTGTGCCAATTTTAGTTATAAATCATAATCGTTATTGTATCCTCTTCTAATATTGTCTTTAAATTTTAGCCCCGCCCCCTAGAACTTATGAAATGATCTATTCGCCTCTATGAGGACATAATGTTTGCTGGCTACTGTGTTACAAGGGTAGGGCCATGACCATGCTCTTACAGCACTCTCAGGAGGCAGAGATGCACTCCATATTGGATCCGGGTCAAGGCTGAATGTGACCTGTTGGCGGATTCTTCAAATAACTAGTTTGCACTTTAAATAGATGTCACTAAGTTTGCAACACCCTAGTCAGAGTCGAATAAATAATGGGTTTGTAACTATACTGGAGAATTTGCCTCTATGCTGTGAAAAAAGCAATTTCCTTTCTTTTCTTCCTTTCAAATGAATACTTGTTTTGGCTTCAAGGAGATGGGACAGCTTAGAAAGTGCAGATTATCTGTGGCCAGTCTGACCCGGAGCTTTCAGTCACACTTCATTTCATCTTCCCAGGAGAGAATCTTGTTGAACACTCTCTTGGGCACAGCATGCTCTCACTGGCGTGGTACACAGACCTGCCCACTGAGGCTACCTGGCCCATCCCATCACTGAACATTTGAAGTCTCTCTGTGTGTCATTGTGCCTCTCCTTTGCCTGACACAGTTGTTTGGGCCGAAGGCGTCTCAGCAGAATGTGCAACCCACTTCCTCAAAACCGTATGTCCTTCCTTTCCATCTCAGCCGAGGGCAGCTCTCCGTCTCTGCTGTAGGGCACGGCCTCACACCTTGTCACCCGGTCTGCTGCGCATCGGCTTGTCTTCTTCTTTTACTCCTGCCGTTGCTTGATTTTGTCAAAGATGACTTTTGAAACTATGAGTTCAGTCCACTGCTCAAGATGCCACACATTTCATACCATATTTAATGTTAAGTACAGTGACTGTAGGTGGCTCTGATGGGCCTGTGGCTCCTGCTTAGGTCTCCTCTCCTAGATCAATCCACTTCTGATGGGTTTTCACCTCTTCTTTATCACGGAAGGTGCGTTTTGCCTCTGGTGCCTTGCTGTAAGGTTTTTCTTCTGTGTATGGCTCAGTCTCCTCCCTTCTATCACCTGGGCCTCTGCTTCAGTGATGCCTAGCAGAGAACCTCTATGCATGCTCTCTGCTGAAACAGTGTGTATTACCCTTCTCATGGCCCTATTCTCTGTCATCTGACTTCATGTCATTTCCCACCAGTTATAGCCCTTTTAAGGATGTGGCTTCTGATGAGAAACATGTGCTATGCTGTAGAACATGAACCCTCTATACAGTCTGGATCTTTGGCATATTAGTTCTGTTCTGACACTGAGCCCTGGGCTCCCTGGCAAATCCTTCAGATGAAGGGGTCTGTCCATGGAGCACCCCTATTTCGGACACCAACAACCAGTGGGCCTTCTAGGCTGCCAGTGTTTCTGTTTAGCTTACTTCAGATTTGAGTGTGTCTCTTGGTTCCCCTTTCAGGCCTCAATAAAGAGAACACGCTCTTTATTTGCATTTCCTGGATTAGTAGGAAGGTCACAGCTCAAGAGTGGCCAGACGGAATAAATGCTAGGGAGTAGGTGTACAGGGCTCACGTAAGGTGTCCCATATCCTCTCGGGGGTATGCTTTTTCGTGTTCACTAACCCAGAGGCCTCTCAATTTCTGTCCCTTAGGAGTTTTATGAAGGTCTCCTGACAGATGCACGAGGGATTGCGTCAGTGCCCATTGGCGATAAACTTGATCGTCATCACTTCTCACCCTGAAAAGCATGGCTGGGGCTGAGAGTTCCACCCTTTAAAGGATTGGTTTCTGTGGTCACCAAGTGTCAGGTGAGGTTGGAAGGGGCTTGGTACAGGCAATAAGAGGCGCCTTTAGGACCTCTGTTACTTAGGAAGTTCCAGGAGTTTCAGGAGCTCTGTGCCAGGGGCTGGGGATGAAATGGGATCCACAGCTGTTCCCATATCACACCAGCATACCTGCTTCACGGATAACCGAGGTGTCAATCATCTTTCTTCACCTTCAAATTAAGCCCCATAGAAGTGTATTGCTTCTCTGGTATTTACCACCCGGAATGCCTGCGACATCACAGATACTCTGTGCTTGACTTACTTAACAAGCCTCTTAATTAATTTAACAGTTAATAGAGGACACCAGGAGGTATATGCAGAGGTGAGCATGGGAAAATGCATTCTCCTCAAGGGTGGGGCAGAGAGGAAGAGTAGGGCTGCTCCTCATGTCCAGTTTGAGTTTCCCACCCATGATGCCTTGTTTCTCTTTCTGTGCCGAGTTTACCAGCCTCCTCGAAAACATTTCCCAGGTGAGTCTGAACCAGTTTTCCACTAAATAAAAAGGGGGGGCATGTAAGTCATTGCTTCGTTTTTGTTGAAATTATAGAAATTAGGTGTTGTACTAAGATTTTCTGACAAGTGTATATTGAAGATTTATTCTGTAGGTTAAACATTAATTCAACCTTTCAGACACTGAGTGATTTCTCCCTTGGATGCCAGTCCCACCAGCAGAAATCATCATTCCAGGTTTTAGCCCCCCAGTTCTATTGTTCTTTCATTAGGGTTCACCCTGCCCCATCTGTCTCTGGCTTGGAAACAAAACAAGGCTCCATTTTAACTTTTCCCAGCACTCCTCTCCACTGGGTTTGATGGGGTCAGATTTCAGAATCGCCTCATTCCCTTTTCTCTTTGCTCTGCTAATGATGTTGGATGGAGACAGTCTGTTTAGACAGAGTCTTGCCTCTGAGGGGCTTTTCTCTGCATTGTGATGGGTCCCGGACAGCTTGGCACCAGATCCACAGAGCACTCTAACTAGTGAATATTCAGGGCAGAAATCTATTTGTGCCTTTGATCCAGAGCTGGCAGCCTGGGGTGCTGGCTGCAGAGTGAAAGGAAACCTGGAAGGCAAAAGTCCCCTGTAAAGGACCTTAGAAATCACAATTGTCTCCTTAGAATTCAAACTTTCTTACCACGGACTCCTGGTTTCATTATGAACCAAATAAGTGCTTGGCAGAGAGCAAGAATGTGTAGTTATAGAACACACAAAACCAACGTGAGAATATAAAAAAGACACCCCACTGCAGAAAGTTCCGCAGAGCTGTGTAATTAAATTAAATTGTGTTTTCCAGAAATACCTGGAGCGATTCCATCTTCCAATAATAGACAGCTTTTTGCATGCAAGGCTATGTCTAAAGTCTCAGGAAAAAACAAAAACAAAAACTAAAAAAACAAAACAACAACAAAAAACCAGTAGGGTTGTCTGTTGTGAGAAAGCAGCTTGTCCCCTTTCTTAATATTTGTTTGTTTGTTTGTTTGTTTATATCAAACGTTATCCTGAAAGGCCAAGGCAATTCTGTATTCATGAGCAGAGGCACTTTCGGATCAATTGCCTGCCACAAACAGGTAACGTCTATGAAACAATGAGACTTGATTCGACATAGACAGTGTTTACCAAGGCACAGTCTGCCTGGCTTATTATTTTGCTGAGCGGCAGCTCACAATAGTTGAAGCTTCTGTATCAGTCTGATAAGGACACTGAAATAATTGTCCCTTAAGCGGAGGAAGGACCCTCGGGACGTCTTTCATTAATATTTCGCCATAAAGTGGAATCGACTGTCCTAATCCTCAGGAAGGCAGAGCTTTGGCTTGTGTGTGATAGGTGAGGGCTTCCTTATCTGAACAGTTGCTGGGCTACTTCTAATGGCCAACCACAGAACATTTGCTTTAAAATTTCTCTTATCTTTTTGTTTTATTTATTTATTTGTTCTTCTTTTCATGTGCATTTGTATATGGTGTGTGCCTGTGCATACGTGTTCACATGTGTGTTTGTTTACGGGTGTGCACATGCCAGCGACTTGGAGTCTTCCTTGATCACTCTGCATCTTATGCTTTGAGACAGAGTCTCAGATTTGAACCCAGAGCTCACCTGTATGGCTCGTCTCTGTTGCCTGCTCACTCTGGGGATCCAGCTCCACCTTCTGAGGATTACATGGGCTCCTGGACTCGAGTGGCATTCATGCGGGATCTGGGAACCTAACTCTTATATGCCTGGCAAACAATGAGCTGCCTCTTTAGCCACAAAAGGACTTCGTTGTTATTGCTGTTTTTATTCATGTATATATATGTATTATTACATGTATATCTATATGTATTATTACATGTCTGGCTGTTTTGCTTGCATGCCTGTGCTCTTAGCCACTGAGCCGTCTCTCCAGCCCTTCAAGGCATCTTCCATCTCACAGTTCTTCCACTGCTCTCAGGAAGCTGCCCCTACCTCCTTGCTCTTCCTGGATTATCATGGCCATCACACTAAGCTCATGTACAAAATTAGCCTTCTAGAGATGATACATTATGATATGAGATTAGTAGGGTTTTGGTTGGTTGGTTTTGGGTTTTTTGAGACAGGGTTTCTCTGTGTAGCCCTGGCTGGCCTATAACTCACTTTGTAGACCAGGCTGGCCTCTAACTCAGAGATCAATCTGCCTCTGCCTCCCAAGTGCTGGGACTAAACACGTATGCCGCCACACCTGGCCCTGTTTGTTTTTTAAGTGGAGGAAGCTTTCTCAGCTCTGGGTGAGCTTACCTCAGGGAGCTAGTTCTGCCCGATGACTGACAGTCACCAAAGCCACCCCAGGCAGTGGCTTCCATGTACATAATCTCATCTACAAGAAGAATAGACCAAGATTCAGCAGAATGAATGTAGATTTATTTAGAAAAAATGAGATAGACCCACCACAAGGCTTTCATGGGAAGAGCACCAACCTGCTGTCCTACCCAGTGACCACTTAAGAGGATTGGGTGGGAATTCAGTAAGAGACTGAGGTTAGCTTTATTGAGAGTGGCCACCTTTGAATGCACCAAGGGCTGAGCCACTGCTGGGTCCCGCAGGAGACGTGGTCGTGGTCACATATTAGAGTGGTCAGCTGCGTGGCCAGCTGGGTACCAGACTAAGAAGGACATTTCACATTTAAATGGAGGGAGGAGGCAGCTTGTCTCCACCTTTTGTAGACTATAGTTGTCTTGCATATTTGCATATGCAGATGTGTGATGTCTACAGGTTTTAGCTTCTCCCAGTTCTCCTTTGTTTTTGTGTGTGGCCATTTTGCTTAGAGAGACTGGGGTGTATTCACAGACCCAGTGCCCACCCCATTCCTGACCCCTGCATAGTCTTCCAGGCTGACCTGGCTTTACATCAGTTGTCTCCTAGTGGTAAATACTTCAACTAAATCACATTGTTTCCTATCTAGTACCAGAGTGAACACAGCCATTCTGATGTGCACAAGAAGAACTAAGTTTCTAAAGTAGAATAGCTGATCAGGTCTCCAGTTGCCCTCATGAGGTTATCTAAACCATATTTTCATCTGGTCTGGAGATCCTGAACCAGCTTTCCAGTCCTAATCCAATGGCTTACCTTATGGAGACTATGACTCATAACTCATCAAATCTGTATTATGCTATTTTCTTACAGCCACGTTTGTAGCCCATCAATTGTTAAGTATTTGAAATGATATTACCTGGATCTGTGTTTGTGTCAATCCGTTGGAGCCATACTCAAAAAGCCAAAGTGGAAGATATGGATTCAGGTGAATCTTGAATTCCTAGCTGCAGGACCTCAGTGCTCTAGGGGAACAGAGATTAAAACTGCCGTACAGCCTGGATGCCAGACAGGGAAGCTTTGAATCAGAATGGCTAAGATAAAAAACTCAAGTGATAACACATGCTGGAGAGGTTGTGGAGAAAGGAGAATCCTCCTCCAATGCTGGTGGGAATGCAAACTTATACAACCACTTTGGAAATCAATCTGGCACTTTCTCAGACAATTAGGAATAAAGCTTCCTCAAGATCCAGCTATACCACACCTAGGCATATATCCAAAAGATGCTCAAGTGTACAACAAGGACATTTGCTCAACCATGTTCATAGCAGCTTTATTTGTAATAGCCAGAACCTGGAAACAACCCAGATGTCCCTCAGTTGAGGAATGGATACAGAAATTGTGGTACATTTACACAATGGAATACTACTCAACAATTAAAAACAAGGAAACCGTGAAATTGGCAGGCAAATGGTGGGACCTAGAAATGATCATCCTGAGTGAGGTATCCCAAAAGCAGAAAGACTCACATGGTATATACTCACTTATATAGACCTATAAGATAAAATAAACATAATGAAATCTATACACCTAAAGAAGATAAACAAGAAAGAGGACCTGGAGTAAGATGATCAATCCTCACTTAGAAAGACAAATGGGATGGACATTGGATGTAGGAGAAAACAAGTAACAGGACAGGAGCCTACCACAGAGGGACTCTGAAAGACTCTACCTAACAGTGTATCAAAGCAGATACTAAGACTCATAACCAAACCTTCGGCAGAGTGCAGGGAATCATAAGAAAGAAAGGGGAGTTAATATGACCTGGAGAGGACAGGAGCTCCACAAGGACCAAATATATCTGGGCACAGGGGTCTTTTATGAGACTGTTTCTCCAACCAAGGACCATGTATGGATATAACCTAGAACCTCTGCTTGGATGTAGCCCATAGTAGCTTAGTATCCAGTTGGGTACCCTAGTAAGGGGGACAGGGACTATTTCTGACATGAACTCAATGGCGGGCTCTTTGACCCCCCCCTCCCCCGAGGGAGGAGCAGCCTTACTAGGCCACAGAGGAGGACTTTGCAGCCAGTCCTGAAGATACCTGGTAAACCAGGGTCAGATGGAAGGGGAGGAGGTCCTCCCCTATCAGTGGACTTGGAAAGGGGCAGGGAGGAGATGAGGGAGGGAGGGCAGGATTGGGAGGGAATGAGGGAGCAGGATACAGCTGGGATACAAAGTTAATAAACTGTAACTAATCTTACTAAATAAATAAATAAATAAATAAATAAATAAATAAATAAATAAATAAATAAATTCTGAGTGAAGTGAGAGCAACATCCACCACAGACAAGATAGAGAAGGATAAGTCGATGTTAGGGTGGGCAGAGGGCACTGGCTTTTTTTTGTTTCCTAACATGCTTAGTACTGATGCATTCAGGGTTCTGAAACATTCAATAGCTTCCCTCTCAGCCCATCCCATCCCCCAGTAGGCGGATGGAGGAATCTGGACTCTCAACTTCATTTACTCCTACAAAGTTATGGGGGGCACCCGGGGTCTAATTAGTGTCTGGCGAAAAGGCTCCGGCTTTCTTCACATCCTTTCTGGAGGCAAGGGCAACTCAAGACAGACTTTTCGGAGACAAGTTTCCAAGAACGCATAAAGAAAGGATTTAGATGGAGGCCGCTGGCTTTGCTCCTGGAGCGCTTTCTTCTTACTTCTCCATGTCACTCGGGAGTTACTTTTCTCAGTATCCACCGCCATCCAATTACTATGTGGGGGTGGAGGAGGCAGCAGGCCTTGCCCCTGCTAGCACCAAAAGTCTCTGGAGAGGCTGTTCCGCAGTCACTGTGGGGGCATGGCTTCTTTATGATGGAGATGAGGGTCAGTATTTTTCCAAGTACAGAGGCAAGGGCCTCCCACATACTCAATCTCTGAGGCAATTATTTATTGATTGCCTACAGGATAAAGCATACTAGGCTGGAGTTGGGGAAGAAGGGACGAAGAATATAGGCAAACGGTTTCTATTCATTGTACAGTGACAGTGGCTGACACTTTTTAAACAGCCAGTTAGCCACCTAACATTGTTCTAAGATGCTATACAAGCTGTAGCTCCTTTGATTCTCTAAGCCAAAAGTGTGTGTGTGAGGGGGGTGGGGGTTGGCACTTTCTATCACAGCTGTCCCAGAAAGAACAGAGGGGTTAGATGACCTGCTCAGGTGCACACAGAGCATTCATTTTACTTTTTATTGCATGTGTATCTGTGTATGTGTGTGTTCACATGTATGTGAGTTGCTGTATGTGCTGATGTACATCAGTGTGTTGAGGTCAGTTGACATCATCTTCTTCAGTTCAGTTCAGCATCTTCTTTGGATGTTATCCACTCCATTAACTGAGATGGTTTCTTGCCCTGAGCCCAGGGCTTGGTGACTCAGCCGATCTAGTTCTCCAGCTTGTCCTAGGGATCTTCTGTCTCTGCTTCCTCAGCACTGAGAAGCAGTCACTTGGCTTCTGAAAGACTTGCTGGGAATCTGAACTCCAGTCCTCACACCTGTGTGGCAAGGGCTTTATCCCCTGACGTAGCTCTTGAGCTTCAGTGTATGTGTTAAACAACAACACTGGAGACTAGGCAGGCTCTGCTCTTGGCTTGCATCACACATCTTCTCTGGGTGCTTGAGTGTACATGGATGGAGGTGTGACAGGCAGAAAGTCCCATCTCCAGGGCAGTGAAGTTGTAGATTAGTTGGTGCTTTTGTTCCTAGTAAGGAGGGAGCTTGAGGTTGATCCCTGGCACTGCATAAACTGAGCATGATGTCCCTTATGTGTAATCCAAGAAATTGGGAGGCGGAGCTGGAAGGGTCAGAAGTTCAAGGTCAGCTTTTCCTACATAGTTAGTTAATGGCCATTCTAGGCTACTTGAGAACCTTTCTCAACAGAAGGAGGGAATGAGGAGGAGGAAGAGGAGGAGGAGGAAGAGGAGGAGGAGGAAGAGGAGGAGGAGGACAATGAGGACGATGACGCGGAAAACCTGGTAGTATAGGAGGCTCCGTGTAGTCCTGGCTCACAGCTTGTCTGAAGCCTTTGAGTTGCGTGCAGGCTTGAGACTTTGTATACCCACAGCTGCCACTCTGTCATTTCCCTTTCTTACAGACCAATCCTTACCCTGCCACTTTCTCTTGGAAGTTGCTTTTCTAGCCATTCTCCAGTGCAGGCACGATGCCAGGAGATGCTGAGACCTGTGGTGTGAATGGCATTTCCTCTTAGCCTTGTCAGAACATCCTGGCCCAAACTAATTGCTGCCACCTGAGTCTGAAAAGTCTTTGAAAGTTTGACTATTTTCTCTGGGGACAGCAAGCATGCCTTGACCTGGGAAACAAGCTGGTGTCTGTGTGAACTTGACACAGACAGAACCTTAAAGTGGCCTCTGCCTTGTCAGAACTCCTCCTTCATCCTGATGCTTATTTTTTCAACGTGAGGAGTCTTGTTCCTAGGGTCTCTTCAGGGAGGCACACCTGTCATTAGTGACTCTTCTCCCATTTGGGTTACAAGCTTCAGTTGAGAGTAGGCACCTTTGCCCACCATCTTGACCTGAATACTGTTAGCATTTTAAGCCTCAAATTACTGTGGCTCATTTCTGTAATGAGGACTGCTCTGTGCCCCGCAGTATATTTAACGGCAGTCCTGTTCCCCATCCACCAGGTGCCTGGAGTAGCTCCCTCGTTGTCACATCCGAATATGTATTTAGACGTTGTCTGTTGGCCCTGGCAGGCAGCTTTGTCTGCTACTTACAACTCCTGATCCAGTCACAGGAAGCATTTGTCATCAGCAGCCCTGTGTCATTCAGATGTCTCGGAGCCTTCTGTTTCTGTGGCTCTGGTTTAAAACAGTCAGCCGAAAGTTCCAAAAGTAAATAATTCATAAATTTTAATTTGTACACTGTTCTTGGTAATGTGGCAAGATCTTGTAAGGCCCAGGAATATAGTCTGTTCTTGCCCAGGGCACGAATCCCCCCTTTGTCCAGAGTATCCATGGTGTACACACAACACATTTATGAGTCACTTAGGAGCTGTCTTAAGCTTCTTTTTCTGTTGCTGTGCAGAAACACCCAGACAAAAGCAGACGGCTGGACAGAGGGTTTGTTTTAGCTCGCAGTACATGTCGGGGGAGCTAAAGTGGCAGCAGCTTGAAGCAGACGGTTGCATCATATCCGGGACAAGGAACAGAGAGAGATGAGTACAGTGCTGCTCAGCTCCTTTTCATGCACACAGATTCCCAGCCTAGAGAATGTCGCCACCCACAGTGGGCACGCCTCCCCACATCAATTAGCATAAGAAAACCCCCACAGACTTGCTCAGAGGCCTGTCTCCCAGATGATTCTAGATTCTGTTAAGTTGATGATAAGCATTAACCATAGCAGCAGACATTCATTTATCAACTCAGATGCCTTGGTATGGAAGTACCTGGGCTCAGACCAACCTTATTTCCCTTACTCATAATCATAAAGTGCAAGGTCAGTGATGTTAACCCTGAGACCTGCCAAGAGCAAGCTGTCCAGGTGCTTCCTTTAGATAGCATCTCACATTACACAGAAAAGTAGAACGGAACACAATCAGATCTTTAAAAAAGTATTTATGTGTCTGTGTGCATATGTGCACACATTATGAGCTTGGTGCCCACAGAATCCAGAAGAGGACATCACATCTCCTGGAGTTGGAGCTAAAGGAAATTGTAAGCCACCTGACATAGGTTCTGGAACCAAACTCTGGTCCCCTGAAAGGTCAGCAAATGCTCTTAACCACTGAGCCATCACGCCAGCTTCTGCAACAAGATCTTGGTAGACAGCAGACAGCGCACGCTAACCGAGCTTGTATTGGAATGGGTTGAATACTTGCTACAATTGTTCTCTTATATTTAGCTATTGTTCTAATTTCTTACTGTGCCTAAGCTATAAAGGAACTCTGTTATAGAGATGTATGTGCAGATAGGAAAGCAGGGCATATATATATATATATATATATATATATATATATATATACATACATATACATATATATATACACACACACACACATATTGGTACCATCTGTGGTTGCTGACATCTGCTAGGAGTCCTGAAATATGTCCCCTAGTATTTGGAGGCCTCAGGAAGATCTTTTACCTTTTTTGAGTTGTGGTCTCACTGGATAGACCAGGCTGGCCTTGAACTCACACAGTTCCACCTGCCTCTGCCTCCAGCAAGAGCATTAAAGGTGTAACACCACCCAGCCCAGCTTGAGAATGGACTGGATGATACAGAACAAAAAGGACATTTCTTAACATTTCAGTGATTTGGTGGCTAGACTTGCTTTGCCCCTGCTGTAATCACAGCATATCAGAAGTAATAAAATAAATTATGCAATTAAGAGATGAACACGTGACCGGTAAAGCAATAATCTTTGGGAAGCACTCCTCCACCCTCCTTCTCTTCTTCTCTTCCTCATCTTCCTCCTTCTCCCCCCCCCTTTTCCTCCCTCTCTGCCTTTTGCTTTTCTGAGAAATGGGCTCATGTATCCGAGTCTGTACTTGAACTTTCTATTTAGCAGTGCATGTCTTGAACTGATCTCCTGGCCTCTACCTCTCAGTGCTGGGATTACAGGCATGTACCAGCACACCTGGTTGATTCGGTGATGGAGATGGTATTATCTGGGGCTTTGTATATGCTAGGCTGGCCCTGTATCAACTGAGTACAATCCAGTCCTTGAGCTGCTGTGCCTCTTTTAATACTAAATTTGTGATGCAGAAAACAAGATTTTTTTTTATATTTTAAAGACCATTACTCAGTTGACTCCACAAGATATGTCGTTGTTTTTCCTACATAAAAGCCAACAATAGAAGCAAATTGTATTCTTTGATTACTATTGTAATTTTAGATAAAACTTTCTTCCCAAATGCTGATGGCTATTTGCAGGCAGTGGTGAGCACACACAGAGACCAGGCTGTTGCCTCTTTGATGGCTGTCTCATTTTATTTGTTCTACGAATAACTTAGCAGAACTTCCTTTTACTGTCAGGAATGAATTCTGTCCCTGGAAAAGGAATTCAAAAAGAAAAGAACCAGCTTGCAGGGTTGGGGAGAGGCTTCCCTTGGTAAAGTGCTCTCGGTACAAGCATGAGTCCAGACCCCAGCACCCGTGGAAAAGCTAAGCCCAGTTGCATCTGTAATCCTAGGGCTGTGGAAGCAAAGCCACAAGGTTCTCTGGGGCTTGGTGGCTGGCCAGTGTAGCTCAATCAGTGAGTTGTCTAAAAAACAGGTGAGGAGTGACTGAGGAAGACACCCCACGCCAGCCTCTACAAACATGAGCACACCTGAGCTGGAGGATACCCGCACATGTATCCAATATGTATGTACACACACACACACACACACACACACACACACACACACACACACAACCAGTGGCTGTTGACTTGAGCTCAGGGGCAGGGCTTGACCTGGGAGGCAGGCAGCCTTGATTTCAAAAGTTGACTCCATGGCGTGATAATCTCGTGTCTTTGCCACTGGTTGTCTTGAGGCATAAATAGTTTCAAGCTCGCAAGGACTGGACAAGAAGTAAATCAGAGATGTAAAAAAGACCTGCCTGTGTGCACACAGCCGGACAACTGTCATTTAGGAAGCGGGGCGAAGTCCCTGAAGAGGAGACATAATAGTGATAATATCAATAATTAATGAAGCCACCTATTTACATTACTCTCATCCGTATAAAGCAAAACAAAAATCACCTTGCAGATGCTTTCATTTCCCCATTCCTTTAAAGCAAGAATAGACTTCAAACAATAACTGTTTCTTATAAAAGTTACAGGATTTAATTTTGTGTCCCTGTGTGACACCCATCTTACACAGTATCCACATGCAGGTCAGGGGTTCTGGGAATCAAACTCAGGCTATCAGGCTGGGCAACAAGCTCCTTTGTCCACTGGGCCATTTTGCCCACCCACGAATAGGGTTTTGATAGGTTCCTTCCCCATAAATCGTCCTCGAGAATCCTCAGCTGTTCCTTGTGATCACTGGGGTTTTCTTCTCTTGAATCTTGGGCTTAAATCTTCACAGCTTAGTACCTTTTACCTCTCTGCCCTTTGGCGGCAGCATCTGTTCCTTCTGAGGTTTTTATTTGTTTTTTTTTTTTTTTTTTTAAACAGTGTTTTCTCAACCATGGAATTCATTTCTCTTCCTTTGTTTGAGAGTGACATTCTAATTTCCTACACCGAGCCCCGGCAGGCATGGAAGGGCTTTTGCCCAGCCTTGCTTCAGTAATGTGGGTGCGTGGAGTCTGAACCACGCTGACACTTTCCCTGAGATCACCCCAGCGGTTTGCTTTAGAAAAGACCTTTTCCAATGAAAACGCTCTGACTTGGGATCTTAGCATTTTGCCACAGTATATAGATGGTTCCGCAATGTTGTTAGAACTCATTTCTAATTACAGGGATATGTTTGCTTCAGCATAGAAGGGAGTGTATTCAGGCGGAGGTTCTCTGGCTTTAGAACAGAACCCACTGATGTTTGAAAAACACTATATGACAAATGGCTGCCATCAAAGATAGCCATTTCCACAGCATGAAAGCCTTTCTCTGCAGCATTAAAAAGAGCATCTCACGGCGTGAACTTTTAAGGGCAAAATGTATTTTATGGTCACGTGAAATAATGCATTTTTTAAACTGGTGTCTCTACACATGATTGAAGGTCGGGCTTTTTCCACCATCACTTTCATAATTATGTCAAGGCTAGGTCCATCCTGAGGCTCTTTGATATCCGAAAGCATAACTTACGAGATTCTGGGAATTTTGTGAGTTTGTAATATGATATTTCTTGATTCATTTATTTACTTGTTGGTTCATTTACTCAGTCACTCAAATATACTATCTATCTATCTATCTATCTATCTATCTATCTATCTATCTACACACACACATATATGTATATATATATATATATATATATATATATAGAGAGAGAGAGAGAGAGAGAGAGAGAGAGTGAGAATGAGCTTGATATTCTTTGAGGCCTTAAGCATTTGATATGATTATGATTGTGAGGAAATGGTGTGTGATTTTATCCTCTGAGAAGGAAGGCAAATGACAAGGCTGCCTTTGGATCAGTGGCCTTGACTCCCTCAGTGTTGATCTGAAGTCACTGTGTAAGGCCTGGGGTGCTGTAGGTTTGGTGGGGGCAGAGTTTCTGACACTATGGGAGACGCTGATGCTTTTAGATGGTGGTTCTCAACTTCCTAACGCTGTGGCCCTCTGATACAGTTGTGCTGACCTCCAGCTATAAAGTTATTTTCATTGCTACTTCATAACTGTAATTTGGCTACTGATATGAACCACAATGTAAATATCAGCTGTGCAGGATATCTGATATACTATGCCTGTGAAAAAGTCAGTTCGTGCCTGAGGGGGTCACGACCCACAGGTTGAGAACCACTGCTTTATAGGCCTCAGCTACTTCCAGAATCATCCGCTCTCACTCTGGGCACAGCTGTGTGAGACAGATGTTAGCTAAGTGTAGGCAAGAGCCGTCTTATGAAAGCGTTTCATACGTCCACTGCCAGGGAGGACCCCTGAGGTGATTCTCCCTAATCTTCCCCGCAGCTGCACGCAGGACATTGCACATAAACTGAACCTTCGAGGTCTCTTAGCGATGGAGAGAAGAAGATAAGCTGTCTAGTGCATGTTGCCGAAGACTCCAGTCATCTAAAAATGCCCACAGGCACAGGCAGAAGGACGTCCCAACAGTTGTGTACTGATTGGGCAAGAAAAAGCCAAGTAAGATGAAGAAGTAAGGAACCAGCCTAACGCAGCTCGCCCAAACAGACTGGCATGTGACAGTAGTGGATTCGGCATCACCCACAAATGATGACAGTTCCCACAGTGAGGAGCTGGTAGAGTGAAAACCCTATGGTCAGACAGAACACCTTCCCCTCCGCCAATTATGAGGGCCTCTTTAAGCCTCACCGATTCTAAGAGAAAAATTTGGATTTTTGACATCAGTTCTGATGGATACACTTTCATACATTAGTCCTGGGGAGACACACTTTCTCTCCATCAGTCATGAGTAGGCGTGCTTTCTAACCCCTCCCCCCTTCGGCAGCAATTTTAGAGAGAGCCTGCAGAAACAAGTTTAGAATCCCATATGATGCTTCAGTAAACAAAATTTAGCCTCAAAATAAAGGTCTCAACATAAACTAAGAGTGGCGGTGCTCACCTGCAAACCCAGCACTTCACAGGTGGAGGTAGAGGGATCGGAAGGTCAAAGTCATGCTTATACTACGTAGTGAGTTCGAGGCCAACCTGAGCTACATGAGATCCTGGCTCAGAGACTCAAAAGAGTATCAGTATTGAGATGACAGAGATGATAGGATACCCAAGATAGACATTAAAAGAAACACTGTAAAAATGGCCCAGTGAGTAATTACAATCATACCTGAAACACAAGGGGAAAAATATCAACAACCCCAGCAAGGAAGTAGAAGGTTCTCTCAGAGAATTGAGACACAGAGAGGGACCAAATCAATGTCTAGACTGGAAAAATAAGTGACTGGGATGGCCTCAACAGCAGAGTGAGACAAATAGAAGAAAGGCAGAAAACAGAAATTATAGAACAGCTGAAACAAAGAGAAACTGGGATTTAAAAACCCTGCAGTTCTCAGATATATGTATGTGTATGTGTTCGTGTGTGTTTGTATGTATGTATGTATGAAATAGTAGACACCCAAGGAGAGGAAAGGAAAGGGCTGGAAAGGGCACCCAAAGACATGATGGCTGTGAAGAAATTTACCTTTCAGTTACTAAAAGAAAAGCAGCCATCAATGCAGAATTTCACATCTTGGAAAAACAACCTCTAGGAATAATAGGGGAAGTCAAGCCATTGGCAGACAGGATGAATGAGAATCTGCCAGCAGCAGGCCTCCCTCAAAAGAGTAATTAATGGGAGATTTCTAAATAGAGAAGAAGCAGTTACGGAGAGACCCAGATACATCAAAGGGGAAGACCCCAGCAAGCAAATAGATGGGTGAATTTGATTGATTGTTCTTTTCTGAAGTTTTAAAAATTATCTCTGAAAGTTGAAGCAAGAATCATAACACTCTCTGATGTAGTTCTAAATGTTTATGTAGGAAATATTTAAGACAGTTATAAACAGTTGAAATAAATGACAATAAAGTTAATGAGGTTTATCCCGGGCAGACCATGAATTACTTTCATAGAAAAATCTGTGTGTGACTGTTAATAGAAGCTTCATTCATAACCTCTAGAAACTGGAGACAAGCTAGAGGTCCTTGAGTGACTGAATGGCAGTAAACTGTGTCACGCTGACACCTGGAATACACACAGGGGGTTAGACTGGGTAAAGTAGCCAAACCCAAAGGATGCATGCTGGGTAACTGTGTGTATACAAGATTCACAAAATGCCACAATTGCATAAAAGGATTACAAAGGAGTGATTGCTAAGGAATCACAGGGACATGAGGTATATAGGATGAGATTGTGGTGATTAAAGGCAGGTGAGGGATCCCATGGTGATGGGAAAACCATATGTATGTCTATATCCTGGCTGTGATTTTGTACAAAGGTTATTTGTTTGCTTATGTGTGTCTTCATGAGTTTATGTCCACCATGTACATGTAGGTACACAGAGGCCACAAGAGGGCATCAGAGCTCATGGAATCTGATCCTTTGGAACTGGAGTTACAGGTAGTTGTGAGGCGCCTGATGTGGGTGTTGGGAACCAAACCCAGTTCCTCTGGAAAAGGAGTAAACATCCCCATCCACTCTCCTGTTGTGGAATCTTAGCCTCCATCCTAAGATTCACAAAGTATTCCCTCTAAGGGAAGTTGGCAAAGGCTATGCAGGATTCCTCCAGGGTATTTTCCACAGTTGTATATAAAATCCATCATTTTCTTCAATTAAGAGGTTTCATTAGGCCTGGGAAGATGACTTAGTGGACAATAAACTTGCCAGGAAAGCATGGGGGTGGAATGGAACTTGGATCCTCAGAGCCCATGGTAGACATGACTACTGCCTGTAATTCCACTGCTGACAAGGCAGAGACAGAATCCCTGGGGTTCTATTGGCATGCTGTGGGTTCACGGAGAGAACTTGCCTCAATGAATAAGGTGGAAAGCAATCAAGAAGGACTCCTGATATCAACCTCAGGCCTCCACGTACCTTTACATCCATCTATGTATGTGAGCACATACGCCTGCATGCCACATGCATGCACATTAAAAATGGTTCCAGCTTGTTCCAAGAGAACAGAGCTGTGTGGTCAGAAAATAATAACCCTTGGCTTGACAGCTCACATGTGAATAAATCCAACCACAATCAGTGACTAGAACAACTGACCACTCAACTGCTCTAATTGTTGGTGCTGATGAGAGGTGATGTATTACTGTTTGAAGCAACTAAGATTTGAGGGTTTTTGTTACACGGCATTAGTTAACTAACTGTTGCAGAAATTCCGTCTAAGGCCCAATTAACAGAAAAGTGTCAGCCATAAGAACTAAAATGGAAGAGAGTCTGGAGGTCTATTCCTTCACCCTTGGTCAGGGAACAGATTGTTTGTTGAAGCATATCTTTGTGTCGTAAGAGAGGTGTCAGGATATAAACTTTGGATGCATGCACACTAGGCAAGCACTGTCTCTTTAGGCTATAATCTGAGCCTTCCTTTTGCTTTATTATTATTATTATTATTATTATTATTATTATTATTATTATTATTATTATTTTGAGACAGGTCCTCACTAAGTTGCTTACGCTGGCCTTGAATTTAAATTGCAGTCTGAGTAAGCCTTGAAGTTGAGATTCCTCTGATTCAAGTGGCATGTCTCCAGTGAAGTAGGAAAGTCAGGAAGTGGTGGGAGATGCCCTCTGACCAGTGGGCGTGGAAAGGAACATAAGGTCTAGCAACTGCTGTCCCACTGTGTTACATCGCAGTCCAATCATTTCTGTCTTAAATGCCTTCAAGGGCTCACTGGATGAGTTCTACCAGAAGACCAGGCTCTAAGACGATTGTCTACAATCATCCTCACGTACCAACCAGGTTAGTGGTGCATCCTGGGATAGCTGGGGTTTGCTTTGTTGTTTCCCTGGGAGTGTAGTGCCTTCTGTATGGCTGCTTTTTAGAAACACTTTCAGAATTGAAGGCAAATATGTCTGCTGTCCTTGTTTCCGTGCCGCTGGAATCCACATGTGGGTGTTACTGCACTGTGGAGCACCTGCCGCATACTCAGCTGAGCTACGACTGCTGCAAAGGTGCTAACTCATCTACGATTTCAACATATAGAGGAGATAGTACTTAATGTATTTTAAAAGTTGTCCTAGTTTTTACCATCAACTTGACAGCCTAGAATCACCTGAAAAAAAGAATAAAACCAGTCTTGGTTGGGTAACTGTGTTTATCAGGGGGTTCTATGGACTGTCTGTAGGGGATTGTTAATTGAAGTACGGGGACCCAGCCCATTGTGAGAGGCACCATTCTGTAGGCAGGTGGGTCTAGGCTGTAAGAAAGCTAGCTGAGCATGAGGATGAGTGAACATGGAAGCAATCCATCAGGTAGCCTTCTTTTATGGTTCCTGACTCCAGGTTCCTGCTCTGATTTTCCTCGGTGATGGACTGTGATGGGAGACTGTTAACCAAAGCCTCTCCTCCCCAAGTTGCTTCTGGCGATGGTGTTCATCACAGGGACAGGAAGCAAGCTAGAACAATCGTCAAATAAAATCTTGTTTAAACAGAATCACCTATGCAATATATACCTAATTACCCATTTGTTATTCATAGCATTAAGTTTATATAAAATGAGATGGTTAACAGGCATGGCAGACTCAGCATATCCGTTATCAAACCTGACATCCTCATACAGTACTTGGTTTTCCACAGTATTGGTTGTTATTAGTAATGCTGTTTTTCCATTTGCTGGGAATAAGCATCTTGAAATCATCCCTGGCACCTCATGTCCCATCCCACCAGTAAATCCTGTTGATTACTTTTACTTAATTTGCTTACTGCCATGACCAAGTACCTTACAAAGCACATCTTATGGAGGGGAAGATTTGTCTTCTCTCACTGTTTGAAGGGGCAGCCTGTCATGGCATGGGAGATATGACAGTAGGAGCAGCTCGTGGCAGGATAATGAAGATGCTTGCTTCCATTTTGGTGGGCCAGGAAGCAGAAAGATTGGCCAGGAAGTGGATCTGTGCCATAACATACAAGATCCTCCTGCCTCCCCAGGAACCCACTTCCTCCATTTGGACCCTGCCTCCCAAATGGTTCACATCTTTCCAAACTAGAGCCATGAGCTGGGAGAGTTAAATGTTTGAGAACAGGAGCCTGTGAGGGACATTTCCCATCCAAGCCGTAAGCGTTACCTTCGGGCCTCATGCAGCATCTCCAGCAGGTCCTAACTAAGCCACTCTTCTGCTGGTCACCACTCTTTGCTGCATCTAACACTTTGGCTTAGATCTCACCCAGTCAGGACTTGTCATTTCACTTTCTTCCTCACTCCAAGGTAATGACCAAGTCTTTACAGCGAGAGCCAGCAAAGCTTTTTCTTTTTCTTCCCAGTCACTAACTGTGCCCTCATCCCGGTAGATCTGGCAGACTCTGCTCTGACCTGTCCCCCACTGGTACCCTCATCTCTGCCAGCTCCTTGTTCAGCTCTCACCTTCCTCTAAGAATCACTCTGACAGGACCTGCCATGAGCCACTTCCTCGGCTCATGTTCCTTCATGGCTCCTCACCAGCGCAGGCCGTATTGCTTGTAGAATATATGATGAATATACAAATCCATGTGCAAACATGCTCACACAGACACGTGGGTCAGATTAACCGGAGGAAGCCCAATCCATGTCTTAGAGTCTCTCAGTTTTATTTATATTTGTATCCCTTGTGCCTAGACAGTGTCTGGTATCTGGCAGGGACCAGATGCAGATTTGTTGAATAAATTAATGAATGACATCAGCTAGAATTCAGTGTTTGAACTCAATGTTTGAATTCAGGGCTTACCCAAATGTTTAGATTTTCCTGTGGCTCTTTGTCTTGGTTTTGGCTATGGGCTTTATTAAAAATAGGAGCTAGAGTAATCCCGTGAATGTAATTCTTAGGGAAGAATTCTTATTTTATTGTTTGACAATTTCATACACACATAGATTAAAAAGAAAATCATTTGTGTATGCTCTTTTGCCTGCATGTGTGTCTCTGCAATGTGTGTGTGTGTGTGTGTGTGTGTGTGTGTGTGTGTGTGTGTGTGT
>NW_026596234.1:7515991-7529159 GCF_907164565.1 Psammomys obesus | reverse complement strand
TGTGTGTGTGTGTGTGTGTGTGTGTGTGTGTGTGTGTGTGTGTGTGTTACCCACTGTGGATAAAAGAGGACACCAGATTCCATGGAACTGGAGTTACACATGCTTGTTACAGCTGCCATGTGGGTATGGGTCCTTTGAAAGAACAAGCAGTGCCTTGACCACTGAGCCATCACTCCAGCCCCATAATCATGCTTTGATCAAATGCATCCCCAGCTCTCCTCTCTGACCCGTCCCTCATTTCTTCTTTGCAGTTCTCTTCACATTCTTCTTTTCCCACTCTGTACACCTGAGAACAGAAGGGAAAAAGAGCCGGAAAACATACATAACCAAGTATTGCTTTCTTGACACTGGTCTACTGTGCACAGGCCAGAGAATGGCTTCCTGTGTTCAGCCAGAGTGAACTGAGCAGCTCATGGTGGATATCAATACCATAAAAGCTCTTTCAAAATAATATATAAGTGTCATTATTAGCTTTACAGTGTTGTGGCACTGGGGACCCAGCCCAGGGTCTCACCTCTGCATGGTACACAAGTGAGCTATGTTATTGCTTTGGATTACACTAAAAGGGCTTAACACGTTTAACTACAGGACGCAGAGTTCTAATATGAAATGAAGAAGGCTGTAAAATAATGGCACATGATAGGGGAGTTTGTGCATGTCTGGAGGCTTCATTACATCCTCCTTGGCTTTTCCTTAAAGGCAGTAGGAATCCTGGGAAGTGCCTTAAGCAGAAAAAAGATGTGGTCACATTAGTGTCTAAAGATTGCCCTGGTAGCAGATTAAAAAGGTTGGATTGAAAATAGGGAACTCTGAACTGCAGAAGCTGCTGGCTTAGGTTACAGTGTCAGACTCCTGCAGAGAAATCAATGCTTACCAGGCTCGGCTTAGAGAGTAAAATGCACAGATTTAGTATATTGTGTTGGAGAGATCATTTTATTTTTTAAAAAAGAAATTGTGTGTGTGTGTGTGTGTGTGTGTGTGTGTGATGTTTGTATGAGTGCATGCTAGAGGTCTATGTTGTATGTCTTCCTGTATTGCTCTCTACCTTGTTTTTAAAGCTTTGTTCTATTTGTGTGTGTGTGTCAGAGAGAGTGTTTATAAGCTCACATGAATAGCTGAATGAAACCTGTTTACTAGATCAATATACATAATATATGAGCACACAATGGGGGGTTTTAAAACAAGGATTTCATTTTTAGGCTTAATAGTTTTTTATACTTAACCAGTTACTGATGGCATTTTCTGTGACCTCCCCATTGTCAGACAGTATCATTTTAATGATGGGCTGTTTTCGGTTTGCAGGCAGGACATGATTGGAGCAATCACTGTGTGCATCATTTGTGTGCTGCTAATGGTTTCTTCAAAGAACCCTGTGCCTACATGTTTTCACCCTGTGCCCACATGATTGCTTGCTTCTTTAATTTTTTTTTTCCCTGTGGTAAGGCAGCCCTAGAAGTTTCATTTCTAAGTCAATGCATAGGCATCATTCTGCTTCTAGAATGGCTTTGTTAATTTACACCATTAGTCTGTGATTGCCACTGCTAATTTATTGGCCGTGGATGCTTTTTGAGCATTTCAAACTCTTTTAAAACACACTTTGTTTCATGATAAACTATCCTATTATTTTGCTAGAATTTTCTTTGCAGTGAATTTAAACTGATCCTTCATGTCTACAGTGAAGTTTTCTCCAAATTAGCATTTTCCCCTTTAAGAAAACTTCTTACCCATGGTTAGAAGTCTTATTGTTTCTTCATTAATTCTTTTCATGAAGCACGCTATTCTGAACTAGCTCACTATTCTGTGAAGTGATATTGAAAGCTGCCCCACTATCAACACAAATTAGATCTTGGGGAATACTGAAGCTTGTGAGCTTCAGGTACCGACTTCTGAGGGTCCTCATGGGGAACCTGGGGGGGTTAACTGAGATAGCACACTTCCAAGACCCAGCCTTCTGCAGTCGCTCACAGGCCTGGAAACTTCCCTGCCCTGCTCTCAGGCATGTTTCAGGCCAGTGCTATTCTGCTGTCACAGGAGAAATGTGCTGTTACTGGCCTGCAGGATGGAGAGGATCTATTGCTGGCCTGCTTCCTGAGTCTCCTAGCTTGCACTCGTCTCTCTTGATTTCTAGATTGTATGGGACAATGACATCATCAATGAATGCTGGGGAGTCTTTGGACTTCAGCATTTTTACTGTCTTACAGGGATAGAGGAACTGACTCTGAGAGGGCAGAGTCAGCCACAGAGAAGGACCCGGCAGGCCTGGCTAGCCCAGGGGATGAGCTCTTCAAGGAATCTGTGAGCCTGGATTCTAAGATTGTTGCCATCATGACTATGGAAACTAGTGAGGCTGAGTATTAGAGAGGCAAGAGAAGATGTGGGAAGCGGGAAAAGTTGCTTGTGGTACTTTTCGAACCATTAGCCAGAAGTCAACTTTGTTTGCTGTGCTCTGGAAAACAAACCGTTAACATGGACATCAGGATTTCCCTAGGAAAGCTAAACCCCCAGCAATGCATAAAGAGGTACAAGAGTCAAACTCCCTGTGAGAAGTGAGCATCTTGCTCATCAGCTCTAAAAGGAAACATCTAGTTGTAACCGTGTGTGCTTTCGTCTGGACCACTGCTTCCCAGCTGCGTTGACTTCTGGCTTGTTTCAGGTAGCTTTAGGACCCTGGGCTGGTGTCTAAGCTTGCTGCTGCTGTTGTCGCCCCCAAGCAGTGCAGCGGTGACACTTTTCCCGTCTCACGGCATTGCCAGTAGAGTTCAGTGAGGTGGTGTATTCAGAGGGCCAGTTTTCTGCACTAGGAGGAGTCCAGAGGCTATTAGCCTTTGGTATTCATATTCTGAATGAGGAACATACTTGATTTGTTTGGGGGAACTTTAAAAAATTGGGGAAGTGTCAGAGAAAAAAAAGAGACCAATTCAGGACTACGAGGCTAAGGGTATAGCTTTAAAGTTAGGGTAATGCTCAGGGAGGAGGAAGTTGATGTGCATTCGGGAAAGAAACGCTGGCAACATGGAAAACAACAGTCACCGACTCTCTTCCCCTACAGACAATGTGTACTTTATCCTTCTAGATCAAAAAAATGATGAAAAAAAACCCAACACCATCCCAAGGTTAATGAGTGGTGCTCACATTCTGAGGAGGGGCTTACGTTTAATGCCATCTACACTCAGTACTGGGCAGTTGTCAGGATGGACGCTAGAGATTTGGTGGAAGGGATTTAAGGAGCTTCAGGCTAATATTTTAATATAAGTTTAGTGAAGTAAGACTTTTGGCTTGTAGCAGAGGGGGAATAAATGGGACTCTTACATGAGGCATATCTGCCTCCTTGTTTCCCCCAAGCAGGGACATGTCAGGTAGGTTTTCTTTATATTCATCAAAGATGGCCCAGAGCTAAAACTTGAAGAGTTCTACCACAGAGAGATCAGCAAATCAAGGCTTACATCCCAGATCAGGCCCACTACAAGTCAGGGGCTGGAGCGGTGGCTCAGAGCTTGAGAGCACTTGCTGCTCTCCGAGAGGACCTGTGTTTGGTTGACAACATCCATCCTGTGCAGTTTCCAAATGAGCTTCTCCAAATTAGGGTTCTGAAGATTCCTGTGAAGGTTCATCTTCTTCAAATATGGGGTCTCAGATCAACGTCCAGCAGTTTGGATGGTCAGTTTTGAGGTTGTGACCAAGGCACCTAAGAGAAAGTGAACAGAGCGGTTGATCTTGACTAGTCAAGTCTTCTTAACGCATCTGTCATTTCCCAAAAGCCCATGAACTGGTAACAAAGTGGCCAGTGTACGAGCCTGTGAGTCATCGTCTTCATATTCTGTCCATATCATGGTGATCCCCATTCTCTCCACTTGGAGAAGTTTGGCAATGTCTGCTGACAGTTTTGGTTGTTGGCTGGGGGGAGGGAGGATGCCACCATGACATTTAACAGATGGAGACCAGAGGTGCTAGGAAGCATCTTACATGGCACAGACTTCCCTGTTACTAAATATAAATAAATAAATAAAACAAGCAATCTACACCCAACAAGCAGAGGCAGGAAGATTGTCCAGGAGTTTGAGGCCATTGAGGGCTATGTGGTGAGGACCCCTCAACCCAGCACATCGACATTAGGATAGCTCAGTCTCAACATGAAATTTCTCCGAAACCAAATTCTCTGCTAATAATGTATTTATCATTACCTACTAACTGATAACAGGCAGTGAATCCACCCAGGTGAATGTCAAATTCTCAGAACAGAGTGAGGGCAGCAGTTGAAAATGAAAGTTCAACTTTTCAGTAGGACCCACGCATCGAATCGTATTTCATCTTCAGTGTGTGCCTCTGGAACTCAAGATTGCAAACTGACATGTTGTGTCAAGTAGCACGGCATGGCCCTTGTGGGAAATCTCCCATCCCAGAGTCTCAGCGCTACCGAAGAATTTTCTTTGTATGAAATTTATAAGTGTGTTTTTAATTTATTCGTATATTTATTTATTGGTGGGGTATAGCTTACACCAAGGGGTCAGAGGAAACCTTTCAGGGCTCTGTTCTCTTCTTACCCCATGCTGCTCCAAGTGGTCAAAGCTCGCATCAAGGTCCTCCACTCCATGAGCCAACCTGCCAGCAGCAACCCTTCTTGGAAAATTCACGTTGTCAGTCCCAGGTGTAAAGAAAGCACTACACCGTCTGAGAGAACATTAC
Organism: Psammomys obesus; assembly: GCF_907164565.1. Taxonomy (NCBI): domain Eukaryota; kingdom Metazoa; phylum Chordata; class Mammalia; order Rodentia; family Muridae; genus Psammomys; species Psammomys obesus. The sequence continues at coordinate 7,524,476 of NW_026596234.1, read as the reverse complement.
AAATAACTCAAGGCATTTGCCTGAAATTAAAAAGTAGGAGTGTGGGGTGTACACAGGAGGGTGAATGTACAATGGCCTCGTCACAGTTGATTAGCAGCCTTTGTCTCATCTCTAGGACTCTGTGTAGTTAAGGGTTATTATGAATGCGCCTGGGCCACACTTGGAGCCACTGGTGGGTGATGGATGTAGAACAGAGGAACGATCTGGAATGGCTTCACCCTGTTGCCATTCTGTTCTGTTTAGTTGCAGATTGGATGTTTGCAGGGTGAAATTCATCATCCACATCTGCTCTCTTATGTCACAGACAGACTGTTCTCACTACCTGAATGACAAATTCATCTTAACCCCTTTCACAGTTATTTTACAGCTAGGCTGCACTGACTTTCTTTTTCTTTCTTTCTTTTTTTTTAATATTTTATTTAAAAACAAAACAAAACAAAAAACTGTGTATGTATGTTTCTCTGTGTTGGGTATATGCAAATGGTGCAATTCCTAAGGAGGCCAGAAGGGGGCGACAAATACAGTGGCGCTGGCATTATAGGCTGTTGTGAACCACCCAATGTGGATGCCGGGAACTGAACTTGGTTCTCTGCAAGAGCAGCAAGTGCTCTTAACCTCTGAGACGTTTCTCCAGCCCCCACGTATGACTTATAGAACTTTGTTCATGTTGTTATATTGCTATAATATTGAACTTTTGTGCCTCGGTGTTTAATAAAACAAAGAGAGAGGCACACAGTGAGAAACAAAAGCTCCCTAAACTTCATACAGATGGATCAAAGATGGCACTCATTAGACATGCTGGAAAAAGAGGGATCTCTGGCTTGCATGCATCAGTCTTTGGAAGGGAGCCAGGCAAAACCTGGTCCAACTGAGAAGAAAATGAACAGATCTCCAAAAGTTAAAAATGCTCTCATTAAAAAAAAGTGGGTCTGAAAAGTGGAGACATACTTAGGGAATTGAAAATATCCCTCTTACTGGAAGTATCTTTTCTTGCAGCGGGAGTATTTTTATTTTTATTTTTACATGCCCTCTAGAATGTTCAATTTCTGAGCCCATTTCAAAGGCATGTGCAAAAAAACAGGTTTCCAATAATAGAAAGACAGTAAGAAACCTTTTCCACACGCTTGATTTGAACAAGCGAGTGACAGTCATTGCCGCTGAAATTACAGTCCTTGGGTACAATTTTATGGAGCCAATTGACTCATCTGCTCTTCAGACACATGCGGGATGTTGATAGGACTTTCTGCCAACAGTTCAGAATACTAATCTTTACCGGTGGTGGCTCCCCACCCCGAGGAGAACTTTTGTGCACAAATCTTACCTGTCGCTTTAACTTGTCTTCTTCTTATGGTTATTTAGTACTTTATTAGACTGTGATTTAATGGCCAGAAAGAGAGGGTGCAGAGGTGGAGTCAGAGGAGGACTGGAGAGGAGTGTAGATAACAGCTATTCGGTTGATATTGTGCTATAAACATTCTTACATTGATCATTTCGTAATCAAACATTTTGTTTTGACTCGGGACCTCAGTACGTATTCCTGTTGGCCTGGAACTCCCTAAGTGGACCAGGCTGGCCTGGAGTTCACAGAGATCTGCCTGCCTCTGCCTCCCCATGACTGGGATCAAACGTGTATGTTAGCGTGTCTGGCAGCATTCTACTTTTGAGGTGGTTGTGGATGTACCTTCAGTTGTAGATTTATATCACACAAAGATCCTTTCCTATTGCCTAGTTTCCCGGGTAATAAACTCCTCCCCCAATACAGAAAAAAAATATAAAGAAGCAGCTGACATTGATACAATCAAAATACAGAACGATCCCTTACTACCAGAACCCCATGGAGCCCATGAAAGCCCACCAACTTCCCTTCACCTCCTGTCCCTTCCCTCCAACAACAACTACCACTGCTCCCTAGCTCTATAGTTTTGTGTTGAGAATGTGGGCTGCGATGTAGAAACAGCTGTCTGGTAGGATATTTGCCTAGCGTGCATGAGGTCTTGGGTTCCAGCTGAGTGTGAAGTGTCAGTATGACTTGTGTCTCTCTCCCTCTGTGTGTCTCTCTCCCTCCCTCTCTCTCTCTCCCTCTGTGGGTGTGTATAATATATGTACATGTGTGTACTCGTGTGCATGTCTGAAGCCAGAGGGTGAAGGTGGCTGCCCTGACCTGTCTCTGCATCGTGCCCTTGAGGGAGCATCTTCCACAGAACTCGAAGTGGGGGAAGCCACCAGCAATCCTGCTGCCTTCACCCCCAACAGCACTGGGGTTACAGACACCATGATGCCACACCAAAAAGTTTACATGGATGCTGGGGATTCGAACTCAGACCCCCAGTCCTTGCACTAAAAGTGTGAACGTACTCTTGGCCAATGAGGCACCTCCCCAGCCTGCTTTGTTTTGTTATGGAGCCTCATTCTCTGGAGATTCAGCCAAGCTGTTACTCGTAGCAAGAGGCCATTCTTTTCCTAGTTAAGTAGTATTCCGTGTGACTTACACTCATCATTATATATAATAAAAATATTTTAAGAGCTTATAATTTTATTTGTAAATCTGCTTTCAGCTAGTTTTTGTATGGAGTGTTTTAATGCTTAGTTAAGATCATTTGTTCTTTGCTCTCTTCCTCCTTCTCTTCCTGTGCTTTTTCTCTCTCCTCTCTCCCTGTGGATGTCCAATTGCCCTATACCATTTGTTGAAAGGTTGTTTTATTCTACTGAGTTGTTGTTTCAGTTTATTTTCATGTCTTGTATCCCTTGGAAGATTAAAGCTACGCAAGATGAAAGCTGATAGAACTGACTTGCCTTTTATTAATTCTTCTGGGTACTTGAGGAGTAAAAAAATTCTAAGTCTGGGAGGATGAGGGTGGCCCTGTCAGCCAAGCACTAGCTCTCCAAGGGTAATGGCATCACTTCCCTTCCCAGCCTTCGGGAAAACTGTGGTGTGACCATTTTCTCAACATCAGAGGTGTGTTGCTTAGGCAAATTCTTCACATCCTGTGCTCACATGTGTGCTTGTAATCACAGTGTCGGGGAGACAGAGGCAGGCAGACTCCAAGTTCATATCCAGTCTAGCATAAACTGTGAGTTTCAGGCCATCTAGAAACTGTGTCTCAAAGAAAGTGTGTAACACCAAGGATTGCCCTCCAGCCTCCACGTGCACACACACACACAGGCGTGTGCATCTGTACATACATGCATACATTAACAATAAATAACACATACTATTGATTTAAGTAGCATATTAAATTTTATTAAGCCAATAAAACCCCCAAACCTATTCTTGTGAGCTACAGAAAACATTGTTAAACATTCCTTTGTCTTTTTATGATGCATTTTGAGATAATAACGATCATGACACTGAGGTTTTACTCTGTCACTGCTGTAACATGTTACAGACATTTTCCATGGCATTACAAATTTTTTCTAATATTTGGTTCAAGTGAGAGCTACCAATGCTATCCGCTCCTAGACCACACGTGCATTGCAAGCGTGGCGCAATTTGCTATAATACACCGTGTGTCGTGTCTATACTGACGAAGTTTCTAATGCAATGAGGATGCATTTTCTTATATATGTATACCATGCATTACATGTGAGAGACATGTATCGTGTGTCTTAATATGTACCACACTTGTGCGATGCTGTGGCTGCCTTCGTTTTTACTATTTCGAGACAATTCCATACATGTATAGAATGAATCTTGACCATATTTATCCTCATCCTCCACCCACCTTCACGTTCCCTCCTCATTTTTTGTAACCCTCTGAGACCAGTTAGCGATATAAGCTAGACTGTCAACAGGCCTTGCTGGCTCGATCTTGGGCAAGGCTCATGCAGGTGACGACAGCTGCTGCGAGCTCGTGAATGCAGCAGCGATGTCATGTCCAGAGGACAGCACTCACAGCACTCCTTCCATCCTTCAGCTCCTACAGTCTTTCCACCCACCCCCTCTTCCAACATGTCCCTGAGCCCTGTTGGGGCGGGACAAGTGATACAGAGGTCGTCTCTTCGTCTCGGCACTGTGACCACTTAGGCCTGTCGCGTTGTTCTTCACGGCAGAGAAACCCAGCTCTAGGAGTATAACTATAAACTTTTAGAAACGCCTTGACAACTGACCGTTTAGGGAAACAGCAGGATAGGTTTCTTCCTAGAGGCCAGTATGTCTACCTTCATCTAGATGAGCAAAGTGGGCTAAATTACCCATGACAGGAGCATGATAACTTTGCCACTCCTTATTCCTGAAGACGGAATCGTTTCTAACTCTTGTCGTTATGACTAAATAGTTAACATCTTACTATACATCCAGAGGCATCAGACATTCATTAGGTTCTGTCTTCCGACCCGAGCTTCAGAGAAGAGTGTGTTCACCTCCTTATCCCACCTGAAATGAGACAACTAATGGAGGTTAAGTCACTGTGGCAGGTGGAGGGATGGTATACCCCAAGGTTTCAGACAGTAGTAAGGCCAACGTCTTTACCCATCTGCCAGGTACTACCGGATTTTTATTTCTGGAACTTTTCCCTGAAATATAATAGTGATCTATATCAAAACATGGAGAAATCTCCCCTCACGTACTCCCCTGTTTTGATTCCAGTAATTGTCTGAAACATGCAGTTTGCCCATTTCCCCTGGGCTCTTACTTTCCAAAACCAACATCCTATTTCCAGTGTGTGACTATTTCACGGGTGGAAACACCAGAAGGGAAATGTTTAAATGCAGGTGTCAGAAGCAGTCGTGTCTGAGGTGGTTGAACTGTTGATGCATTTCCTTCTAGATTTATCAACGATGCTGGTTAGTGTTCAAGAAAGCTTCAAGCAAGGGCCCAAAGAGACTGGAGAAGTTCTCAGATGAGCGTGCTGCTTACTTCAGGTGTTACCACAAGGTAAGGGCTGGCCGGAGGCTGCAGCTCTCCAGGCCTTGGCTTGGAAGGAGGTCACTTGGACTTGCTGGGAAAACACATCCAAATGATTGACAAAGGTCCTGAGTGTGTGTGTGTGTGTGTGTGTGTGTGTGTGTGTGTATGTGTGTGTTGGAAACAAACATCATAATGGAATATATTTGCTTACTGATTGTTTAAAACATGGTTAATGCAAAACTGTTCCTCTGGTTTCTTGGTCTTTTAAAATGGTTTTTCTTTGCTCTTGAGACTTTCATGCACACACCCAGTGAAACACAGTTATAACTGTTATTTGCTCTAATCGGTGGCATGGGCCTGGGAGAAAGGGGCCTGAAAATGATGAGGACTAACGTTGACAGTCTAGCCAGCTTTTTTTTTTTCAGAGCATCAGACAGCTTATACCCTGAGGGTTAAGAAGAGTTGCATGAGGATGGTTTTCAATCACAAGGACAAAGCCTCGTGGATAAGAGCTGCTGAAGTAAACTCTCTCCCATGCACCGCACCTGGGAGAGGCATGAAAGCACATTCCACGAACAATTCTGTGTTCTGAAGAAACTGAGGTCATGAGACTCTCGGCTTATTTTTTCGGAGTTTTCTCAAAAGCAATCAGGATTCTCACGCAATGCCATTCTTGGACTGCGTCCTGACAATACCCACCCCTATTTCCCTTGTCCAACTCCCCTCACATCATGCATAATGTGACTCGCCACCCCAATTTTACATCTTTTTTCCCCCTTCTAATCTACTAAGTCCATGAAATGGTGCCCATACGGGCATGGTGTGGGACTATCCACTGGGACACAGAAAGTTGGGTCAGGGGGTCATTGCCCTTTAGACTTTTGTGTAAAACTGGTAGAGACTCATCAGTATAGGAACCTGGCTTGGCTGGGGAACTGAAAAGGCTTATCTTATACAGATACTGTGGAAAAGCAGTGGTGAGCCACAGAATCCTCATGTGCTTTCTAAAGCCAGACTCTCTAATCCTATCCTAAATGACTGGAACCCAGTCAGGTGCATCCAATGTGCTGGTTGCATGCCAGTTTGTCCAGAAAACAACACCAAAGGCATGATTTAATGTACTTGCTTGGGAGGCCTTCCCTTCCAAGGAAACTTCAAACACCTAAAGCAGTATTTGCTTCATAATTTGGACAAATAATATAGATTTGATGACTCTACTAAAAGTGTGGCTGTCCTCAGCTTGTCATGGGGACCTCTCTGCACTCCCCTCATCTCCAAGGTTCTTGTGACCTTTGTTGAAAGAATCCGAATGAGTCAGAGAATATTGCAGAAGGAAGACATGGGTTATTACAGAGTAACCCACTCTGAAGGGGTAACGGTAGACAGTGGCAGGAGAGACCAGGCTGATCTACACTGTAGGCAGGATTTATACTATTCCTAAGGCCCCCAGAGGAGTCAGTGTTCCCTGAGGGAATGATTTTCTGTGCAGGGGGTTAGATTGGCAGATGCACATGGACTAACTCTTAAGGGAGAGGACACGGTACACCTTTGCTTTTTGCTATAAAGCCTCTGCTAGACAGCACTCCTCTGATCTTCTTCATTCTGAAGTCATGTCTGTACCCAGGGAAAGAGGTAAGGCAAGCTCCCCTTCCATTGACCATGATAGGATATCTGGTTAATTCCTGGTTTTTTAAGATGTTGACTAAGAGGAGGTGTGGGCGTGTACCCTCACAGACCTTCAAATCTGTCAGTGTGATAACTAGAGATCTCTTCACAACCTCACGCAGCCTCTCTTTTTCCAATTCCACAGATTTCTGTACCGTTTGATCGTTGTGTGTGGCTACCCATGCCCTTCTGTCCTTCCTTGTATGTATAAAGCTCCAAGGAGCTCCAGAAATACTTCATTCTTCACAAACCCTTATTCTGGTCTATCGCATACTGGGTATGGGAGAATGAAAGAGAGCAAGAGAAACAGGCTGTGTTTCTCCAGAAGACATGAGTGAATCTAACAAAAAGAAGAGAAGTAAGGCTGACTTTGTAGGGGCTTTCCCCAATCCGGTCCATCAGCTCATGGTGAAGCCTCTGTGTTTAAAGTGCGTGGGGGCTCCACATACTTCCCACAGCCCCTACTGACACTTCTGGGGACCCAGTGGCTGGACTACCTATTGCTGGATCACTGGAGTGTGCATGACATCATTTCCTTCAGCAAAATCCTTACAGTGGCCTGTCAGCATTTGAGTTCCTGTGACCTGTGACACCTCCTAGGTCAGGATCTCCTCTTACCCTGCTCTAGGGTCCTTGGCTCCTGGAGTCTTCACACATTCCCACGCTTGTGTTTTTCCCTTTTTCCTGGAAGTCTCTTACTCCTCCACACCCACGTGGCTCACTCTTTTAGTTCAGGAATTATTCAAATTCTTCTTAGGTAGTACTTTCACTTAGCCTTTCATTTAGAGTGAGTCCCCTCATGGCTTCCCTTCTGCTCTCCGCTTTCTTCGTTCCCTTAGCAGGTAGACTGTGGATGCTCTCACTTGCTGTTCCCTGGGGTCTCCTTCCTCCACATTAAAACAAGGTCCACCATTAAAACAGGTTCTGGTGTAGGGTGAATAGGAAGAAGAAGCTAACTGGGGTACAGCCCCCCTTTTCCTGATTTAGGTACTTTTGTAAGGCAAAGGGGTACACACGCTCACGCTCACGTTCCCTGGGGTCTCCTTCCCCCACATTAAAACAATGACAGCAGGCTTTGTGTCTCTATTAGTTATTGCTACCTAACACAGAACAGAAAACTTGGTGTTTTTTAAGTATTAAGGGAAAAAAAAATTATCAAAAGGACCATCTGAAACCAGGAAAAGGAAATGCCAGGACTTGGAAATTTTAGGACAGATTTAAAATCTTTGAACCTGCATGGGCTGAAAAGGGGCCCTTGGCAGAGGAAGGGGAGGCTGAGGACATACTCAGTTGCCCTACTTCGGGATTCTACCTGCTGGCTTGTGATTTAATATGTAAATCTTTGGGGAATTTGGTAAGCTGGGTTCTCTTTCATCTGTAATCATCATTAAGCAAAGTTCAAAGCCCTAGCACTGAGGAGGAATTATCTCCATTAAGCCTGCAAGCCCTTGATGGGTTACTGTCGCCCATTCTCTCTTTACTCTTTCAAATCTGATGTGTTTAATATTAATCTCTTGGGGGCATATAAGTAATTCTGAGATGTGCATTTTTTATCTAAATGCTGTGTAATTTATGAATCTTGATAATATCATACCAAGGTTATGAGTAGCATGCTGTGACCAGATTTCACAATCTATTCCAGTATAAATAACGAGATTTCTAAACGACACTGGGAAATGTGTATTGTGCTCTTTGATCAACACAGGCATGGTATGGAGTCTGAGGACACATCCCTTGAGTAGGAAATCTATAGTGTTTGGCAATGTGCACATCGTTGTTGAGAATACTGTCTTTAAGTGACAGTTTTGCGTAGCTGCATCTTGTTTTGAGTTTTAACAAAGAAGTTGACTGCAAAGTTTTAAAACTTAGTGCATGCTTCACTGAGCACAGAGCTAAAGGTGTTAGCTCTCCTGGGCAAAAATGGAAAATATATATATATATATATATATATATATATATATATATATATATATA
>NW_026596234.1:7509080-7515981 GCF_907164565.1 Psammomys obesus | reverse complement strand
ATATATATATATATATATATATATATATATATATATATATATATATACAAGATGCACAAGGAAACAAAAAAAACAGCTTCATTTTTTCACCTCCTTCCTAAAGGTCCTCTCCAGCACCCTGAGCTGCCAGAGAGGCCATGAAATTGATTAACTGTAATTGTGACAATCTGAGGACTCCAGTGACTTTAGATGTGGTCCCTTCCCTTCTTCTGAAATTCGAACTCCCTGTGTTCACTCAGGAAGGAAAATGTCTGATCCTGTAAGGGAGGAACAGGGTTTCTTTCCAAGCTTTACTTTGTGGGGAATGGAGGTGATCAGGGTACACTCTAAGGTGGGAGGGACTGCTCCCCTGCTTGCTGGGAAGGCCTGGGCTCTATCCTGGTTTTGCCTCTGTGTCTGTCACTGTGCATCTCTTATGTAGTTGTTAAAGGTTCTCCATTACCTCCCCTCCCCCTTACTCTCTTCCCTTCCTGTTCTCCTCTCCCTTTTACAGTCTCTGCTACTGTCCCTTTTCCTCTCCTTCTTTTCCTTCCCTCCTCCCTCTTTCTTTATCCCCTCCCCACCCTCTCTTTCCCTCTCTCTTTTCCACCCCCTCCCATGGTTATTTTCCTCTCCTCTTCTCCTCTCCTTTTATTCCAAGCATCCCATTGAACAAATAAATTTGATTCTAACAAAGCCCCACCAGGAACATGCTGCTTTTATCCGTGTCCTCATTCTCCAGTGTCCACTGGGCCCACCAGCGTGTCAACAGTGAACAGCAAGGAATGACTGTCCCACGGCAGCACACACACACATGGGATTTTAAAACCACAGCTTTCTCAGTTGCATTCTGACTTTGGTCATTTTAGCAAGCCCCTTTCGGTTTATTGTTCTGCCCCCGTCCTGCATTAATGACTAGTGTTTACTGGAAACTACTCTTGTGTTTCCCAGGATGGACATCACACTGTGTTCTTAGATTTTGATGAAATGAGACTCTATGTTCTTCACAGTGAGCTAATGGCCACTGCCCAAAAAAGGACTTTTTTTTTCTCTGTAATCAACCTAATCTCACCCCCTTCCTCTCCCTTTACCTCTCCCTCTCTCCTTCTATTATTCTCTGTTCCTATGTCCTCTCATCTTCTGTGTATATATTTGGGTCAGAATTCTTTCTGTGGTAATGATTTGACTCATTATTTTTTACTTAGTTTTCCATACTCTGAACACTTCCTCTTTTGATGTAGCCGGCTGTAAGACGTCTTTCTGAAATCTCAGGATATATCCTAGGCTTTCCTTTCAAAGCTCAGCTATACCCCGGGTAGCTGTCCTCTGCTCACACATGAAATTATCCACCAGGTCGTATTCTGAAAGTGTCCTCTCGTGCAAGAGAGCATGGCTGCACATCTCCATATATGGAATTATGCTTATGTGTAGATAAGTTCTCCAGTTGTAAGCCCATCCAGACCCACAGTTCTGGTGTAGGGTGAATAGGGAGAGGAAGCGAACTGGGGTACAGCCTCCCATTTTCCTGATTTAGGTACTTTTGTAAGGCAAAGGGGTACACACGCTCAAGTTCCCTGATGCGTGCTCAAACAGAATTAACTTTCTTTCCACCTAAGCTTGATTCCACTCTGCGGTTTCCTGGCTTGTGGTTTGGCACCTAGATCCATGCAGCTATTCATAGCAGAGGCCAGCAAAGCATCCTGGATTCTCGCTCTTCCTTCTCTCCTCTGTGTCCAGCCTCTGGTTAAGTTTGCAGTCTTCCCTCTGCACAGAACCTCTGCCTTTCCTGGTCTACGTAGCAAAAAGTGACCATTTCTCACAATCTCTGCCTTGTCCCCTCCTCCCCTGTGACTCTCCTGGACCCATCCGAGTTAGTCTGCTGGTCCGCTTTGCATGGAGGCCCTAACACACCGATGCTCGTGACTGATGCTCATGGTGTTGTATTGGCAGAGGTTGCTCCCATCCTTCAGTCTTCACAGTTCATAAAGTTATACCTTAGGATTTTATAAAACAGCACATCTTCCTTGAAATAAATCTCAACAGTTCTGGAAAGTGTCATAAAACTAGGAAACAAAATCTGATGTCAGGCCCTAGTCTCTGTCTCCATAAACATGACTAATAGGTTAATACGTGCTTCTCAGATCATTTGCCCTGTGGAACATGTAGAACCACATTGTCATACATATGGAGATCGCATCTCCACAGGGAAATAGAGCGATTCACTGCACATTGTGTGTAAGGAGAATCTGAACCAAGGCTTCTTTCACGCTCTTGGTGTGCGTAAGTTGTAGTGTCAATGCCTTTGACATTCAGAATATTCTGGTTTGTGACACAAGCGGTCCCTGATGATAGCATATGAGTATGCTTCATTAATAAAACTGCTCCAGAGGACGGATTGCTCTCATCCATTGCAATTTCTTCCACAAACTGATGCACAGGAGTGTTTCTGATGTTTCATTGATAAGAATTTGACTCTCAGGAAGACCTTGTGTCTTCCTTGGTCCGAAAACCATGCTAACTCCTGCATTCCTTTCTAGAAAGCTTGTCTGGGATCAAACAGGCACAGCCAACTTAGGCAGCCCCTCTGCCTGCCCGAGTTCCTTCTACAAGCCTCAGATGCCACATGTTGTAGTGGAGGCACCTCCGTAAAAAGAAGGACCCAGGTCAAATGGATGCATTCCCGTTGTTTTACTTCTACAAATAAAGAACACTCTTCAGTAGACAGTTCAAATTTGTCACTCCGAGAGGCATGAGTTTGGTTTATTTTAAATGACCAAGGATACAGGGATATTTTTAGAAAGACAGAAACCCACTAATACAGGGGTTGGGCTGCAACTGTCTAGACTTGTTCTTTGTTCAGAAGTGTGGTAGAAAACACTCGCCCACAGCCGCTGTGTTCAGAGGCTCTAAGCAGAGAGTCGCAAGCGAAAACAGTGCTTTGGGCTCAGGACTTTGCATTCAGCTTGAGCAATCCTCAGTTTGCTGGTTCCTCTCTAACCACCATCTCTGCCTTTCAGCCATTCTTATTTTTATAGAAAAGTCAGTGTGAAAAAGTTAAAAGTTTTAGAATGCGTTATATAAAACTCTTTTGAAATTTTTAAATAGAAATGTTTATAAGAGTGCCCTAAAATCTGAAGCATCATAATTATGTGATAATAATAACTATAATTTAATTTAGTGGGTTACTTAGTAATACTTTAGGGCATGTGGTGGGCTCAGAAAGGGACAGTTTTTATACTGTCTTCATTTTGAAGATGACCTACAAAAGTCGAAGGGGTTTATGCCTCTTCATTTTCAGTAGCATAATGGCCTTCATTTTTTCCCTAAGAATGAAGTAATTTGAGGCTTCTGCAGAGAATTTCAATTTGCATACACAAAGTGAATTGCTCACTTAATTCACTCAGTCCCACAAGGGAAAAAATAATTAGGATTCAGCCAACAAAGGCAAGGCAGAAAATTGCCTTTTAGGCAGTGGTCTCATTTTCACTTGGTAAACATAAATAAATCATGATCTATAAATTACCACAAGCAGAAAACAGGCGGAATTGGAAGTCAGGTCCTTGTTTGCCCGGATGTCTTCAGACAACAGCTCACCAGGGCAGGGCTGAATCTTTCCAGGCAGCGCCTACTGGTTGAGTGAGTCCATCGCATACATTCCCTGTTCCTCAAGGGAATACGCCTTTAAACCTCCGATTGAGTGACTCTCCCCTTGAAACTCTAGATGAAATTTCAACCGTTTCTTCATCTAGTTGCAAAATTATCCATTTGGAAAATTGAATTGTGTACTTCATGATTGTTCCCCAAGTTGTTATTGAAAAACCCTCTTAACAGCAAATTAAACTTTTAAAGTATGGCCACTTTGCTAATTGCTGCCTGTTAAACATTTATTTCAGCAAACACTATCACTTATGAGACGAATAAGACATCTGGCATGTAACTTTGAAAGAGACAAATTAATTTGCAGCCTATTTTTAGTATTTTTAAATTGGTGGGCACACTTAAAGATTTATCAGAAGTGGGAGAGAGTTTGCTATTTCTTTCTTTTCGTGGACTCTTGGTGATGGGCACAGTAATCAGTTCTTAGTCTTTCCTGCCTTTCCCCTAGATCCACTTCAACCAAGGGGAGAGATCAGTCACTCACTGGCCCATGGACTGTGGGGCTCTCCTGATCCCATTTGTTGTCCTCTTCTCTGATTCCTGCCTGCCTAAGGTTAAGGCCACGATAAATGCCCAGCTACACACACCTCCCACGTGGTGCCCTTTACCTTAAGATTCCAGTGACTCTGCAGGCCCATTGTACTGGGAACACCTGGTGCACATAGTAACCTTTGCAACACACACACACACACACACACACACACACACACACACACTCTACATACACACTCACATCACACACACACACACCACATACACACACCAATACACCTACACACATATACATATATACAACACACACACACACACACACACACACACACACGCACGCACACACACACACATACATACAGGTTTTCCGATGATGTCATAAACACCTTGGGGAAGAAAAGGTTTATTTCAGTTTATAGCTCAGTCTGTGACTGAGCAAATTATTTTGCTTGGAAATTTATTTCTGTTTATTTTCCCCCTTAAGCCCCTGCCTGTCCTTGAAACCCACCACAGGGGTCCCCAGTCCTGACTGAAGAGTTGCACCCTCTTTGCTCCTTTTCTTACTTAGTGGTGTTGGGGGGCTAAGCAGAGTACCCTACTTGTCTGTATTTGAATTCCTGTCTCCGCTCTTTACCAGTTGTGGGGACAAGTTAAAACCCTCACGGTCCAACTTTCCTATATGTTCAATATAAAAATTATGGAAAAGGTCTCTGAGGACTGTAGTTGATATGAAGTATAACTGGATCCTTGGCATGTCTACTCGGAACTAGATAAACGTTAGTGGCAGGCATTGTTATTATGACTTCATTATAGTATCTGTTACCCAGAGCTCTGCAGATTACCCCAGACAAGGCTGAGAATGACCTCTCACTCTGGGAGCTTTTGGATCTTTTGGATTAGACTCCTTGTACCTTTCCTTTCACTCATGTAGGCTTGGTATACATAATTCTTGGGAATCCTCCTGCCTGGATTCCAGTCCAATGTCCCCTGCCGCTGGTTAGAAATAGCTCAGGCTGGAGCACATTGTTGAGGTAGCGACCATTCCGTTTGTGTTCATGGAATCTGGTGGCAACGCCTACCCTAGGAGTCCTTGAGAATGTTGTACTCAGCCGGGCGTGGTGGCGCTCACCTTTAATCCCAGCACTCGGGAGGCAGAGACAGGCTGTGAGTTCGAGTCCAGCCTGGTCTACAAAGTGAGCCCAGGAGAGCCAAGACTACATAGAGAAGTCCTGTCTTGCAAAACAAAACAACACCCACTCCCCACCCACCCCCCACCCCCCAAAAAAAAGAGAATGTTGAAGCTCACGGTTCTTAACGCTGCTAACTCAGGGGAGAACCGAATGGATGACCCCTCCGCTCTTACTTTAGAAGAGAAAAGATGCAAAGAAATATGTAAGGGAACGGCCTCTGGTGTAAATGCCAGAGAGAAAGCAAAGTCAGGAAAGGGAACAGTCACTGTGGGAGAAGAGGACCGTGCAGTCAGGGATGGTGCTGCTGGAGGGACCCTGCATGCCAGTAAAGGGAGCACGGGAGCGTGTCGGGGCATGGCTGGGAAGCGCTTCTGTGTGGAAGGTGAACAAAAGCAAAGAGAAGACGCTGGTTCCGCGGGTCATTAAATGTTCCGTGAACGAGACCAGCTCCGGTGGGCTCTAAAGACAAGGGTATGTTTTTCAAACGATTCCATCCAGTATGCGTTGGCTTCATTCAGGTAGTACCAGGTCTCTTCAATACAGTGACCTCTGGGGCAGGTTATAGGGACAATTTGGCTGGGTTGTAGAGAGGTATGTGAGAATGTTCTGGAAGTTCTAGGGACCGTCCACTACACAGTCTTCGGGCGTAGCTTTGTCACTTCCAGCAGGGGAAGGAGAGCCATTTCTCTGAGAGGAATTTAGGGAGCGTGGGAGGAAAATCTGCTGTTGGGCTGTATCTTGAAATGAGTGAATCAGATTTTTTTTTTCAGACTGATTTTCAGGCAGTACCTTCCAACATGATCAGACACTGGAGCCAGAAAGCATGCCACCCGACAAGGCAGCCTTCTGTTATTTCCTACACTGCTTCAGGAAAGGGGAGCTGGCCCGCCCACACCATCTGCCCAGAGTCTGTTGAAGGGGAGATGCTGTGATTCAGGGTGATAACTTCAGTGCCTGGCTCATGATGGAGTACAGGAATTATCAAAGGGTCGAGAGTCTGAGCATCGCCCATTTCAATCTCATCAGAAATGTAAGCTAAAGGGACCGTCCTCTCCACCTGTGCCCATTTCTTATCATGTCATAAACAGAACTCAACGGTTGTGATCAGCTTGGGTTGTGCTTGCTGGGAATTCCACGAGAGGCACGTGGTGGCTTGGAGTCCAGAGACGTGATCCCCATCCTTAGCGGGCTGTGTGTGTGTGTGTGTGTGTGTGTGTGTGTGTGTGTGTGTGTATCACCTGAGGGCATACCGGCAAAAGCCTGAGGAGGGTGCCCCTTTGTAGAGACGATTGCAAGGCTAAATGATGGGCATTCATACCAGTGTACACACAAGACAGTGAGACTTACTCACTTGATTAAAATTCCTTAGGTACACATGTTTTGAAATAAAAAAAGATAGATGGGCATGCAACAGCACTTATAAGGTGTGCTCAGCATAGAAGTTGATGTAAATGATACCTATTTCTACCATCCATCTGACTACCTATCATTTCTCTTCTATCATTATCATCTACCCATATGTCTGCCTATCTTTCTATCTATCTATCTATCTATCTATCTATCTATCTATCTATCTATCTATC
>NW_026596234.1:7458828-7509070 GCF_907164565.1 Psammomys obesus | reverse complement strand
ATCTATCTATCTATCTATCTATCTATCTATCTATCTATCTATCTATCATCTACTGCCTATCTATCATCTACTATCAATATATTGCTATCATCTATCGTCTATATACCTACATACATGACTTACCATCACTTATTAACTATCTATCTGTAATCTACCATTTATGTCATCTACTATCTCCTACAAGTCAGCAAACATATCTATCAATTGCCCACTGTTTGCTATCTGTCTATCTATCTACCTACCTTCTACATATCTTTGTGTTTATCAATCGTCTTGTATCTACCTACCTACTTATCATCTATTAATCAACCTATCTATGAATCATCTGTCATCAATTATTTATTATCTATCACCTACCACCTATCACCTGCCTATATATGTACACATCTGTCTATCATCTGTCATGTGTATGTACGTACTTACGTATGTATGTATGATCTATCTATCTATACCTACCTACTTACCTGTACACCCACTGACCTGTGTCCTGGAAACAAAGTGTAAGACTTTGTACACACTAAGCAAGTGCTCTACCACTGAGCCATGTCTCCAGTGCCTGTCCTAAACTTAATAGTTGTAATGTCCATTATAGAGAGGCATCGTGGGAAAAACAAAGAAGTCTACCATGTGGAACATTCCACACGAAGTCTGAATGTCCACACATGATCTTTTCTGAGGACAGACATCATTTACTAAATGTGGAAGACTCCCTGCAACTGAGAGGCCCAGAGATACAAGAGCAAATGCCCTTTCCACGTTCTGACTGGGTCCTACACTGAGGAGGTGTGTGTGGGCATAGACACAGCTCAGAGAAACTTCAGGAAATTTTATACATGAGATATAAATTAAATAACAAGGAATTCTTGTCTTCTTTCTTAACTGCATAGATAACAGTTCAGTGATGCGAACCTTGTTATTTATAAGAAATTCTTATTGGAGCCGTGGAGATGATACATGTGATGACTGTAATTTACTTTCAAAAAATGTCAACCACAAATGAGTGTTTATGTGTGCAGGCTCTCAAGAGCTTGCACTGCATCTGTATGTGAAGAAGGAAATGAAGCAAATAAAACTAATGTGGAGTGGGTTGTTGGTGCTGATTTGAGGTGGAGGATGCGTGGCTGCGTTTGTCTTTCGGCATGTTTTGTTGAAAGTATTCAAAATAAATCTCTGCAAAAAAACCCATAAATGCCAAAATCCCTTCAGAAATGAACAGAAGGCTGAAAACAAAGAAGACTTTTTTTCTTTCTCTGTATTGCCTCTGCCTCTAAGTGCTGGGATTAAAGGTGTTTGCCACCACCACCCAGCCTATTATTATTATTAATTATTATTATTATTATTATTATTTTGACTAAAGGATTTAAAGGAGATAGGAAGACTACAAGGGGATGGAAGTAGCTCCTCAAATAGTAGTCATCATACAATTTTAATACATTTAACACATATAGTAAAGTAAACACATTAGTAAATATCAGCTCTGTGAGACTCTCAACAGGTCCAAAATACAGAGAACAAATGTTGGTGAGCCACAGACAGGACATCTATACCCACAAGGAAGGGAGCTGAAGGACTGTAAGGGCCAGAGGTTGTTGAGGACAGGACACTGTACTTGAGACCTCAAAGCATCCGTCCGTCGTGGCTGCACAAGATCAGGCCAGTGAATGTCTAGCAGGAAAGGAGGTAGGGATCGCTCATGAGGCTCTACTTCTAGCTGAGGAGTTGTTGGCTGTTGATGGCTGCTAGGGGTGAAGATTAAGGGGTGTGGTTTCTTGACCATACTCGGGCGGATGGCCTCAGTCCTGTGTATCTGGGCAGCTCTAATGCATCTCAGTGGATTATAGTCATGTTTCTTATAAAGGACATTAAATTGGGAAGCGTCATGAGGAAAGTCATAAGATGAATTGGAACAGGGAGAACGGAGGATGCATATGATAAAGGTATGTTGTAGACATGCCGGAAATTCTTAAGAGAATAAATAATGTTGTATATAAAAAAAAGTTGGTTCTGTGTTTAAGAAATAGTCACCAAAGCTTCTTAGGTATTTGGCCACATGCCTGACTTTTATCAATATGAGATGAAAAAAAAAATACCCATGATGTGATTGTGTTTACATGGAGGAATTTTTTTTGTTTATTGCTTTTAAAAGACAAAACTAGCCAGTGGTGAGAGGGTCAGTGGCAAGTACTGGCTGTGGAGAGGAGAGAACGGCTGCAATTGATTATGTTTTTCCTCTGGTCTGGGTGCTGCCTACACGGGTGCACCCAGGTAACGCTTCACAGGACTGTAGTCTTGACGCTCTATTTTACCAGATAAGATTGGTCCATGGGCCCTGTACTAGGCCTGACAGGCAGAAGATGATGTTGGTGGTGGCCTGAGCTTTAAAACCACGATGCCAAGTGTGTCCACATTAGAGGAAAATCCTTTGGGAGACTGAACTTCTTTGCAAACTTTAAAGGCTCAAGTAGGGGAGGTAGATGTAGCTGATGAAACATTTGTTCTTAAACTGGTACTTTATTCTAACTTAGAAATGAAGATTTGTAAGCCCGTTTTCCTACCCCTGAGTGTTGTGCTTCTATCATTTTGTCACTGTGTTCACTGTTGGTGGCTGCTGGAAGCGGAGAGTGGCTTTTGTTTTAGCGATGGGATGGATTTAGCCTGGCTGTGCGTCAGAGGACGGGCTCCGCATGTGCTGAGCCTCTGCAAGGGTTCGGCCTGCTCCCTTCTGCTGGGCTACATCCTCGGCTGAAGTGAAGCCTTTCAAAGACGCAGCTTAGGGCCTGCCGTCTCCAAAAGCGTTAGCACCTTCAGTTGTGTTTAACTGCTGACGTCTTCAGATGTTCTGTTCATTCATCCGCCGTTTCAGAGCCAGAAGCTCCAGTCTGAGCAGAGACCTACCTCTCCCTGTGGAACACTGCTTACAATTCTTGGTGGGTTCTCAATACATGGCTCTCTGTATTTTGTTTAGCAGTAAGGATGTTACCTCGCCCTGAGAATGGAAGGGTCCCCTGCAATTGTGTAGTGATCTGTGGTGTGGTGGCATGAGCGGGCCTCTCCTGGGAACTTGACATAAAACTGTCACTATTGAGATGAGCATTAGGGTGGGATTCATGTCTTCACTGGATTAGACCAGCTTTTCAGTACACTGAGTTGAGAAAATGGTATTAAATCACTCAACTTCTAAAACAGAACTGATAACCAAAGTTTTTATATAGCCCATGACTACTGTGTGTATTTGTGTTGGGAATCTAGCCTCCTGGATAGAAGAAGCAACATCATTGCAAAATATTGGCTTAATATTTGAGAATAAAATTCTGAAAAGTCTTGGCAGCCAGGCAATCAAATAGAGGCTGTATTAGCCACATCTGCTGTGGTGATAATTCCAAAGTCTTGGTGGCTTACCACAACGCATGTTTATCTTTCGATTTGTGCCTGACAGGGGTCTGGTCAGGGATCTGGTTGGCTGTGGGTAGAATGACAACAGTCGGATAGATCTACTCAGTCTTGATTTTGCAGCCTGCTGAGACCTAGGAAGGAGGAGGAGAAGATTATTTTTTTTTCTGGGGTTGGAGAGCTCAAACTCAAGAAGGAAGCTGGCTAGTTATATGTACAGGCAAGGGTCTTCTTGCAAGTGGCTTAGCTCACATGCTGTTGAGTAATGCACATGGGGTGGCCAAGTCTAAAGCCATCAGGAAACAATTGGAAGGGCTCAGAAGGAGTGAACCATTATTGATAAATAACCCAATCTGTTGCTGAAGATAAAGTCTGATGTGAGCTGCCAAATGCGCCTTTGGTTTGGTTTAAATGCCTCCAAATGTTGGAGATAGAGAAAACTACTTATCACAAGCATGTCTTAGCCCTTTCTTCTCAAACTGCCATGTTCAGAAAAGTACTTTAAGCACAAGAAAAGTTCCTGCAAAGACATCATTTTCTTTTGTCAACTGAATTTTCAAGGAGCCTCTGTGTTCTATGAATTCCAATTTTGTTCATAGTTGTTTACCCCCAGGTTATCCAAAATCAAATGAAATGAAAGCCTACGTTGGGCTTTTGAAAGTAAACTTCCAACTTATAAGAAAAGTCAAACTTCTTAAATGTCTCAATATTGATGTTTTCAGTACGTCCTATAGATTGTTTTGGTCTTCCTTGATAGCTACAGACTTTGGCTCCATTTCAAGAAGAACATTTCTGGAGTTGATGACCTCAAATACGTTCTGGAAAAAGAACAGAAAGTTAAGGCATCAAAGGAATCTCATTATTAAATCCAAAAAGCAACCAGGCAGGTGACACACACACACACCCGCCCAAAGAAGCAGAAGTTACTTAAGGTTTCTCATTTTGCCTACCTATTATTGTTTTAATGTGAAGAATATGTAGAATGCACCTATTTGTTTATATAACACTAACCTCACAGCCTTCTGGTATTTTCTTCCACCACCGTCCCCCACCTCCACCCCTACCCCTGGTCTAAGCCTTGTACCTGGATTAATTCATGTTAGTGCCTAGCTTTCTGTAATTTGTCCTGTAGGCCACCCTTATTAGATGTTTCAGGCTTGGGCCATGAAGTTTGATGTGCTTTATTGTCTCTCTCACATGGGAAATACAATTGTGAAATGGAACCCAAAGCCATAAAGACAGCAAGTCATCCCATTCTGAGTGGTGACCCCTAGGATACTTGAGGGGGAACTGGATTATAGCAACATTTCTGCCAAAACATTTTGCTTCACTCCTGCCTAGCAAATGAGAATTGCTTCGTGGTGTTCTTGTGTCTGTGGTCACGTTTTGGGCTGCTGACTCAGGAATGTCAATGAAAACAGGTCAGTTTCATAACGGTAGAGCCAGACTAGCAGTAACAGATTGGGGATTTTCCCTTGAAGTTTTATCATTGTGGGTGTTTGATTTTTGTATCACCTCTATGCTTATTTGCTTTAAGTTTTAAATCATCAAAGCTCTTTTGGTTTCAATAAATTCACTATAAGAGAAAAATTATTATTGCCATTAATTTAAAACCAGTATCACTTGCAATAAACTGAAACTAACATAAAAAAATACAATGAAGGAGCTAGAGACATGGCTCAGAGATTAAGAGCACCAATAGCTGTTACGGAGGACCTGGGTTTGGTTCCCAGCACCCACATGGCAGCTCACAACAGTTTGTATTTTCTAGTTCCAGGGGATCTGATATCCTTTTCTAGATTCTGTGGGAATCAGGCACATATGTAATGCACAGACATACATGCAAACTTAACACCTCTACAGATGAAATAAAATTAAATGAGTACAATGAAAAACATTATTTTCAGTTATGGCATTTTAACAGTTTTTTGTAGCCCCCACTGTTGCTTCTTTAAATGTGTATGTGGCAAAATAGGCACAGGCATGCACACACATAAAATGGCATCCACCCTGTTAATACTTTCAGGTGTTGGAGATCCAACCCAAGGACGCACATGTGTTATGCTTCCAACCTATCCTTAAAATTTGAAGACAAATATGAATGATATTATTGTACTACAGATCTCTATAATTATTCATTCCCCCCCTGGAAGTCTGCCCATTAAACAACCACTTAATAATCCCCCCTCCCCTTTCTCCAACCAACCACCTTCTATTTGTGGCTGTCCTAGACACCTCGCATGGCTAGAATCAGGTAATATTTTTGTGGCTGTGATGAGCTCATTTCACATAGGATAGTATTAAATATTTATACTCCTTTTGTCGGTGGCAAGATTTCCTCCTTGGTTCAGACTGCATAACACTGCATTCTATGTCTACACTACACTTTCTTTACCCATACATCTGTTGATAAACACTTTCTTCATCTTTGCTGTTGTGCATGACGGTACCATGGGCATAGAAACAGCAATGCTGCTTCCTGATCATTATGGTTTGAAGGTGAAATGTCCCCCACTGGTTTGTGAATTTGAATACTGGGTCCCCAGCTGTCAGTGTGATTTGAGGGAATTGGGTGGACCTTAAGGAAGAGGGGCTCAACAGGATGTTGGTTATTTTGTGGCAGGTATTGAAGGCTATAAGTTAGTTTTACACTTCATGTCCAAAATCAACAATTCCGTCTTTAATTCCCTTGGATGGGTGCCCCAAAGTCAGTGTTCTGAGACCTGGTAATTCAATTTTCAATGGATAAAGGCGTCTATGTCTTCTATAGGCTGTCGAACCATTTTACATTGTTACCATAGAACCCATATTTACCAAAATATTTCAGCTTTCGTTTTTTAATGACAGCCATTCTAATGAGTGTGATGTCTCATTATTTCTTCAGTTAATTTGCATTATTGTTGTGATTAGTGATGCTGAGATTTATTTACTTGTTTTCCATTGAATTCTTTCTTCCGGAAAATACCTATTGAGACTTTTTGTGGCTTTCATTGTTGTCTTTGCTAAGTTGTACACATCCTTCATGTGTTAGATACTCATCCCTTGTCTGGGAGATAGTTCACAAGCATCTACCCCATTAAAAGCATTCAGTATTGGAAATCTGGGGTTGTTTCTGAACCTACAGATAAAACTCCGAGCTATTTACCATTGGGCATGTTGTTGCATATGGGATTTTCATGTATAATTCTCATTATGTTGAGATAATTTCTTTCCATTCTTAGATTGTTACTAATTTTCTCAAATGATTTTATCATTTATTTATTGTGATTTTTTCTTTTTATTATTATTATTATTAATTACACTTTATTCATTTTGTATCCCCCCATAAGTCCCTCCCTCCTCCCCTCCCGATCTCACCCTACCTTCCCTTTCTTCATGCATGCTTCTCCCCACATCCATTGATAGGGGAGGTCCTCCTCTCCTTCCTTCTGATCTTAGTCTATCAGATCACATCAGGAATGGCTGGATTGTCTTCTTCTGTGGCCTGGTAAGTCTGCTCCCCCCTCAGGGGGAGGTGATCAAAGAGCAGGCCAATCAGATTATGTCAGAGGCAGTCCCACTTCCCATCACTATGTAAGCCACTTGGACACTAAACTACCATGGGCTGCATCTGTGCAGGGGTTCTAGGTTATCTCCATGAATAGTCCTTGGTTGGAGTATGAGTCTTTGGAAAGTTCCCTGTGTTCAAATTTTCTTGTTCTGTTGCTCTCCTTGTGGAGTTCCTGTCCTCTCCAGCTCTTATTGTGATTTTTTTTTTCTGTTTTTGTTTTATATTAGATTGATTCCCTTTCTTATGTTGAACCATCCTTGAATTCCAGGAATTAATGCTATCTCAGTAATGAATGTGTGAGATGTGATTTTTTTTTAACTGCCAAAGTTAGTTTACTAGCATTTTTTTGAAAGTTTTGCATCTATACCAATCAGATCATTGGCTATGTTTCTCTCCTTGTAATGATTTTGTCTAGCTTGAGGATCAGGATGATGCTGGTCTCATAAAATGCAATCTGATCATTCCTTCCTCTACAACTTTTTATGGAATATGAACATTTGTTTCTCATTTAAATATTTAATATAATTTACTAGTGTAATAATCTGGTCATGGACTTTGCTTGCTGAAAAAACACTCTAAAATAATTATCAATGGTTGTATTTCTGTACTATTTAAAAGTCTTTGGATTTTCTGCTTCTTTATAATTAATCTTTGTAGTGTGTTTTCTGTTCAGCTATTCACTGGAATCCTAAAACCTCTTCTTTTTCTGCATTACCAGTTGTACTTTCTTTCATTTCTGATTTTATTTATTTTGGGGGAACCACCAAGTTTTCTGTCATTTATACCTCCTTCTTTTTTTCTTTGTCTAAGATTCTTCAATTTTGTTAATGTTTTCCTAAAAATCGACTCTTGGGTTCATTGATTTTTAAATTGCTTTTCTACTTACTACTGAATTTATTTCTGCGTAATTTTTATTGTTTCCATCTGCTTAGTCTGGGCTTAATTTTTCCATCTCCTTTTTTAGTTCTTTCTGGTAAAACATTGGTTTGTTCAGTGGTGTCTCTTTGTTTAATGTAGGAAGTGCTGCTGTCCCCTTCCCTCTTAGTCCTGACTTCACCATAGCACATAATTATGGTGTGCTGGGTTTTCATTTTGACTGTCTAAAAAGATATTTTTAAGTTTTCTTTTGACCTCACTTTTAAACAATTATTTGTTTAAGGACAATATTTTATTTCTACCTGTTTGGAATTTTTTTCCCTTAAATTTTCTGTCACCTACACTAGCCTCAAACCCCTAGCCATCCTTCTGCTTCAGCTCCACAGTAGCTGGTACTAATCCTTAAGGTGTAGCCTGTTCCAGAGAACGTTCTGTTTAAACTCAGGAAGAAAACATATTCTCTTGCTGTTTGGTGGAAGCCTCTGTGTATATCTGTTAGCACCACTTTCCCTTCAGTGATGCACAAACTCTCTGCTCCCTCATTAGTCTTCCGTCTTAGGCTCCAGCCATTATTAAAAGTGGGCACTTCCATTATTGTCCCGAGGTTTATTTATATTCTATTGTGAGGTAGTGCCTGGATTTACAACTGAGATATGTTTTGGGGGAACTGAGGTCTTATCATACAATGTCTTTTCTTATGTTTTGTAATGCTTTTTTCAGTCAAAGTTCATTTCTTATGATGTAAGAAGAGCCAGCCTCCCTTCCTTGTGTGTATTCATCTTCATGGAAGGCATTTTTCAGTTTCAGGTTATCTGTGTCCTTGAGTCTGAAGTGGCTCTTTAATTTGGGCTTTATTTGTTCATTAAGCCATGCCATGTGCTTTTGATCAGGGGGTTTAATACATTTACATCTTAAGTAACTACCAACATGCAAGGCTTAATTGCCATTTTCTGTCTTCTGTCTGTTTTGTGATTCTTTCGTCCTGGCTATTGTTACAGCAGTCTTTCTTTGGTGGATCTCTTACGAGGAGTGTGTGTATGTGTGTGCTTGCATGCACACATGTTATTATGATAGAGGTTAAAGCATTTTAGGTTCAATTTTTTTAACCTAATAACTTAAATTATGAAATCATGTAAATCTTATATTCTTCAACTTCTGCTTTATAAAAACTAACGTAAAATATGTTTTTATATTGTGTACACGTGAATATACGTTATGGTTATAGTGTTCTCTGCTTTTTTGCTTCTATATGAGAATTAATAATTAATGCGCCCTTACATTATTACAGCAGTATATATTTGTCTATCTACACCTTCATCAGCAAATTTCATACATTAATGTTTCTGTTTAGTCTCGTTTCAGTTGGAAGACCCTTTTAGCATTTCTTGCAAGGTAAGCAACGGTGAACTCTTCAGCTTTCATATAGGAAAGTCCTTATTTCTCCTTTATTTCTGAAGAGCACTTTTGCCAGATATAGAGCTGTTATTTATTCTCTCCATCTTGGGCTATATCATTCCATTCTTTTCTGATTCCTGAGAAATCTTGTGATGATCTTTGGGAGGTCCAATTAATTCTTCTCTCATTGATTTCAAATTTTGCTCTTTGCCATTAGCTTTTGAGATTGTAATAGGGCTTTAGCTACAAAGTGATACACTGTGGGTTTCTTTGTATGCATGTTAATTAGCATATGCTGGGCTTACTTTCCTTCTCCACACACTGAAGAGGTTTGGGTCATTCTTTCTTAAGAGAAATTTTTAGTTCCTCTTTTTTGTTTCCTAGAACTTTCTTAATGTACATGTTGGTCTAGGTGATGGTCTAATTGAATAAAGTCAAATGACGCGTGTTGAGATTAACTCTTATATCTTCTCCATCAAGTTTGTGTTGAGCTTCTGCTCCAGTTTGCTCTCTGTGGTTGTCATAAAATACTGACCGAAGAGTCCTGATTGTGGAAAGTTTATTGGGCTTAAAGGTTACACTTCGCCATCAAGGGAAGACAAAGCAGGGACCTGGACGTAGGAACTGAAGCAGACGCCATGCAGGAGTTCTGCTTACTGGCCTGCTCTCCATGGCTTGCTCATTTTGTTTCTTATACAATTCAGGAACATCTGTCTTAGGGGTGGCACAACCCACAGTGGCCTGGGCAGCCCCCATATTAATCATTCATCAAGAAAATACTCCAACAAACTCACCCACAGACCAATCTAATGTCAACAATTTCTCAATCAAGGTTTTCTCTTCTGGGTGACTCCAGTTTGGCTCACATCAAGGTTTTCTCTTCTGGGTGACTCCAGTTTGGCTCACGTTGACAAACCATAATCAGCAATCCTCACTGGTGAACTTCTCCACTCAATTATTATTTTTCAAAATTCTAAAATTTCTATTTGTTCCTTTGTATTTTGTTGATTCTTTTTTGTTCATGCATTGTGTCCACCTCCAGTGCCTTGAACATATGTAAGCATTACTTCTTAATAACTTAACATGTGATTCATATAGCTCTGTTTCTTTAGCATCAATTCCTAGCAACGCAGTGTGCACTTATGGCTGGGGTCTGTTTCTTTGTATCTTCCATGCCTTGGAACTTTGTGCTGGGATTAGCATATTGGAGAAAACAACCACCTTCTCCCGACTTAACAGGCAGCCTTCAAACAGGAAAAGACCTTCAGGCAGCCAGGCTGGAAATCCTGAGGGTGTCTCAGACCTTCTCTGTGATGACCCTCCTGTGAACTTGTACATGCACATTCTAGCTGAGAGGCACTTAAAACTTTCAGGAGCCTGTAACTGTTGGCACCTGTTCTTGTCTGACTGCCACACTGAGGGTGCTTTGAAATGAGGATTCGCTGCCCCGTTCTCTTGTTTTTGGTCCCAGTGCCCTCTCAATTCTTATGCTAGGCCCTGTTAGGGAGGTGAGCTGGCAGGATGTCAGCAGCCAGTCCCTCTTGTCTTTCTCATGAAAGTCTGAGCATCACGTTATCGCCCTTGTTTCGCTTGGTCTTCCATCTTCCTGCTCAAGGGCAAGTGGGCTCTAGGAGTTTTCTTCCAGTTGCCCTCTGCTGAGCTGGCAGGGGATGATGTCATGGGGAAATACCTAGTAGTTTCCTGCAGCTGGGGAGGGCTCTGCGCTCTTCTGGGACCCAGAAGCATTTGCCTGGCTTCTTGATTTCTGGTAAATGGTTGACTTGTACGTTATGGACCTGGTGTTTTGTGGGAGAAAGGTGGGGGGGCTGTAGGACTTCACTACTGATTTGCTTCACCCTCAACAGCAGCTCACAGTATCTGTTCTGTCTCCTTAAGGAGTGATTGCATGGTCAATGGGGAATCTTTGCTGCACGCAAATAGATTTTAGCAGCTTCAAGAAAAGAGAGTAACTTTTTCCCTCTGAGGAATATGGCATTTGCAGATGACCTCATATTTTCTCTTATGCCTTGAGGATCATCTTGGATTTCCCCACCCTAACTTGGAGAGTCATGGAATAGTGAGAGAAAATAGAATCAAAAGGCCTGAGTGGAGGCTGTACCACAACACACACACATGCATGCGCACTCTTGCACAAGCACACATGAGTGGCTTCTCTCCCTAAGCTTATGTTATATCTCCTGTGGGAACAATGACACATCAATTTTATGAGGAGCATATCAGAAATGTGCGTTTATAGCCTTAGTAATTTGTAAAGGTTTTGGCAGAGTTAAGATAGACTTCTGTTAGGAAAGATTGTCAGGACAAACATTATGTCTTCAGAGTCAGAAAGGAGTGTGGGAAATAGAGTGGGAAAATAACCCCGCTTTGGGCTAGATATTAGGATGAGTCATGGTGCTGTGGGCAGAAGGAGACAGGAAGCTGTGATGGGGGAAAAGCTCTTCTTTCTGTGACTCCGGAGGGGAAATGTGATTTACCTGTGGTCACAGCCTACACACCCTGGGACTGGGTGTTCTGTAGGTGTTACCCTTTATCCATAGTCTGTAGGTGCTGACACCGGTCAGCCTAGAGAGGGAATTTGCTCAGTCTGCTGGGGACCACATTGTCTGGCCTGGCAACCTTCTTCTGAGGATCCATGTAATGGCGACTGATTATCTTTCCCCCTCTTTCTCTGCTGTGATGAATCAGATCATTTTTCACTTCTCTCCAAAGTCCCTGACGAGAGTCTCGTTCTTGGGTGTGTGCAGGGGAGAGAGGAAGGCATGAACCACAGCTGTACTGATAGCTGATAACGAGGAAAGGAAATGCAGCAGCAAGAAATCGGGGTGCTGCTTCTCAAAGAAGTGAGCATAGATTGAGATGGCCATGATGGAAGTACCAGAGCGTGGGTGCAATTAGAAGGAACACAGCCTGTGCTGTATGGGCTGAAGTAGGGACTTTGGTCAGACATGGAGGGGAACAACTTAACTTATGCAGTAGTTTTAAAAAGGTGCCAATCCTTGTTTATTAGACATCTAACTAGCACTGAATATCATTCTCACCTCAATCAAAATAAATTTAAACCTTAGGGGTAACATGAAATAGTGAATGTCCACATTCAAGACAGACCAATTTTTTTTTTCTTTTTTACACACTTGGTTTTTTTGAATCATCATGTTATTCCTGTTTCAGGAATGAGTACATTAGTCTCTGTATGCATGCGTTCTCTTTCCTGTATGCGCATGGACCGAGGAGAACTACAGCCAGGCGGTTTCACACTGTACATTTGTTTGTGTGTCGTATTTTTCTACTCCCTGCCAAAAGAAAGTTACAGTAGGAGTTTTGATCGAGTTGACGAGAATAAAATAAAAAAGGGTGAAGGATCTTGATCTCCTTCGAACTGTCTGCTTTGCACAGCACCCCCCCCCCGAGAAACTGTGGTGCAGGTACAGGGTATATGCAGGGTTGAATTATTCTGGAATGGAAGGGAATGAAGGGCAGGAATCAGTGTTAAAGGCTGTGGACAGAGAGTCCTTGCCAAATAATTTGGTTCCTACCTCAGGGCCCTTGAAACTGGCTGTTTCCTAAGTCCCTTCTGCATGGTTTCAGCTGTCCGCAAGAATCATTCCATCAGGTCTTTGGTCTCCTGTTTCAACAGTTTCTTCTCAAAACAGAGCTTCCTTAACCTGTTATAAAGAAAAGTAGAAGTTTCCTGAGCACAAACTATACCCTGGGCGGCAGTGCTCTCAGCATATCTCACCTTTCTGTGCTGGCTAGTCACTTTCTTTATGTAAAATTAAGTTTGGAAGGGTAGTAATGCTGCCTCTCACTTGACTGAGAATAAATGCTAGGATCTAAAAAAAAAGAGTGAATGAAAAGATAGACAGGAAACAAACCAAAGATTAGATAGTGTGGACTGTGGACATGTACAAGGAAGCTGCTTGGGGAAGGACTATATTTCTGCTCCAAAAAACTGAGTGGTGCCTGCCTTGATGCCATTATATGTTGAAGGAATTAATCTGTCTAAAAACCACTATGCAAAGCCTATTCTACATAGTCAATCCAACAGAACACCCAATTACTATAAAAGTTCTTTTCCGCCACAAAAGAATTAAACCCACACCTTCTGAGACTCTTAAAGGACCTCGGTGTGGTTTGAATGTGAAATGGCCTCCACAGGCTCATGTGTCTGACACTCAGTCCCCAGCTGGTGGGGGAGCTTGGGAAGGTGACAGAGCGTTGAGAAGATGGGTCCTCCCTGGAGGAAGTTTGTCAATGGGGGGCGGGCTTTGAGGTTTGACAGACTGGCCACACTTCCTGTTCTTTCTCTGATTCTGGGCTGCCAGAGCAGTGTTGTGGGTTGGCCTCTTTCTCTTTCTGCCATGCTTTCCCTGCCAAGGTGGACTGTCAAAATAAGCCCGTCCTTCCTTACATGGCTCCTGTCAGGGTGCTTTATCACAACAGAAAGGAAACTACTAAAGCCTGCAGAGAAAGTCAAATTGAAGGATAGGTGAGTGAGTCACGTCACTAGCACAAGCTCTGTTGCTCATCCTCTTTGAGGTCACTTAATCAATCTTCGATAGTAACCTTTGCTGTTTAGGCACAGGTCTGGAGCCCACCCCCCAACCCTCCCACCCTTTCAAATAGCAGTTCTATCAAATAAGACTCTGCGACCTTATAAAAAACTTAGCCTGGCTACAAAAACCTGATTTGTCCAATCAAATAGTTTGTTTGTAAAATAAATAAATAAGTAAATAAATAAATAAGCACAGTATTTTGTCCATTCTGTCCCAGTGTTGTCGTTTATAGAATAAAGTGAGAAAAGAAAAAAAGCACATTTTGAAAGTCTCACATGACACAGTGGTGTCCGTGGAAAGTGTTTATGCTCTTTAGCATGTGTGTTGAGCAAGGGTCTGTCTAGACTGCAACGCCTTTGAACTCGAGGCGTGTAAATGTGTGGGTGGGGCTGGATGGGGGAGTGTGCACACGCTCAGTGCAGAGCTTTGAGCTTGGCATAGGCCTCTGTTTGGGGAACCAGTCATCCTTTGTCACGTGCAGTCCTGACCCTGCCTGCCCTATGAACAGTCACTCTCCTCCCTGGAGCAGTGAGCGGGGGTGTCGCTTTGCTTATTACCAAAACCAATTTCCAGAATGGGTAATTGTGTTCTGACTCATGCAATTCTCCTGCATTTCCTGGCTGTTTCCCATGACTTATGTCTTCCTCTTGGCCCCTTAATGGATATGTAATGAAGCAACATATTTCAAAGTCATGGCTGCATTTCAGACTTCCTTTAAGTAATGTCTCAGTGGAGGGCCAGCCTAAAGCCTGGCACATGCATGCCCTACCTGTGTCCCAAAGGCAAGATGCTGTGTTAAAAAGACTAACGCCTTCAAGCAGAAGGTGACTTTGGAGCTGCAAGCTTTTAAGTGTCAGTGTTTCAGAGGAGGTGAAAGTGTTCATCTGCTTTGCTTCACAAATGATTTCCGCCAGTCTTAGCCATGAACTTGGTGGTATGATTTTAACCTTCTTCAGCCTCAGTTCTCACCTCTGAAAAAATCCTGA
This sequence comes from Psammomys obesus, assembly GCF_907164565.1. Taxonomy (NCBI): domain Eukaryota; kingdom Metazoa; phylum Chordata; class Mammalia; order Rodentia; family Muridae; genus Psammomys; species Psammomys obesus. The sequence goes on along the minus strand of NW_026596234.1, from coordinate 7,494,299 downwards.
TAGTACTAACTTCCATCTCCAGGACTTTGATGAAGACCAAACAGGCATACTATCTGGAAATGCTAAGCCCAGGATGGAGCTCACCGGGAGGTTCAGTATGTGCTGCCCTGAGGTCTGATCATTTTTCTTTGATGCCATCCATCAGGAAGTCATTGCCAGATGACTCAAGTCTCCCTGGGAGCTGGTGAGATAGTGATTATAACAACAGGAAATCAGGCAGAGCTTCAGGTCCCATGTATGGCAGCTTAGGAAAAGGAATGAAGAACCCACAAGGTCAGGGGCAGTCTCCCCAGGGCAAGCGGACTTCCACAATAAGTTTGTAGGTGAGTCTAGTCTTTTGCTCACAAGGTCCATGGATTGAGTGACTTCCCAGGAGAGGACAAGATCTGCAGAAAGCCCTTGCAGTGAGGGAATGAAGAAATTGCAGGGAATGAAGAAATTGCAGACAAATTGATACACAAGCACACAGACAGTGTGGGAGCAGATGTGGTTCTGGCTACTTCAGTCACCCAGAACCTCATTGGGTCTATTAGGTACAGCACAGCAAGGAGGGGTTTGCTGGTCTGGAGCGCTTGTCAGGGAGCAGTCTCAGGTTCTAAACATCTGGGATGAGGAAACTGCAGTTGCTATGCTTTGCACACACTGGTCACTCCTTCACAGAATGATCATACTGGGACCCCTGAGAACTGTGACAACTCTCTTGAGCCTGGCCCATGTGGGGGAACCGACTTTGCAAATGCCCCATGAGTCTGAGGCCTTGGAATCCTGGACATGGTTGTGCCCAAGTCAACAGTGTACATTTGCTGGAGCATTCTCTTGGGTCTTGCTCAACTCCCTAAAGACAAGCTCTGTGTTAGACCCTGGGAATCAATAATGAAACTTATGTAAGTACAGTGCCTGCCATGAGGAGCCGACAGTCCTTAGCAGGACAAGAACTAAACCAGTCACCCAGGGAGCCAGCGGAGGGTCAAGAAAGAAGTCACAGAAGTTATGCATTGTCTTGGGAAAGCTTGGATACTGGAGTGGAGTTCCCGCAGTAGGGAATCATTGAGTAACTGAAATCTAATTTAGGGTGACTGGAGTACAGTAGGTAGAGAGGAAGGGAGGCTCTAAGCCTGGGAAGCCACATGGTTTATTCTTGCACAGAGTGGAGTCCACTTTGTCAAGTCCATGGAAAACTTGGGGACATGGTAGAAACATGCTGGAGAGTTGGCTGTGGAGGAGACACAGAGGGTCGAGGTGGTCATTTGGACACAAGGATTTGGATTTTCATGCCAAGTAAAACTGGAAATCTTGGAGGCGTTAAGTTTCGTGCTTTAAAAAAATGCCTGAATCAGGCCTCCAGGTTGCAAAGATCACATGCTGTTTGCACAGCGAATTCCTGGGGTTTAAAGTAGAAGTAGGGAGACAAATAAATAATTATAAAGAGGTGGCAGTGGCTTAGGTTGGGTCCCGGCACCAAAATAAACACACAAAACAAACCAACGGTTGTGTGTAGTAAGTGCCAAGGGGCTTGTTGCAGGCTGGGGATAAGCCATGTCCTGTAGAGTCCCTGGAGATGCTGGCATGGAAAGCCTCTGAGGGGCACTCCGTGGCCTTTCACGCTGATCAATTTGCATTTATACTATAAGAAGGGCCACTGGAGGTTAAGAAGCCGGGAAATGAAATGATCAGATTAATGTGCCCATGGAGGGTGTTTATTTCTCTTCCCGGGTTATTTCCTAAGCCAGGCATTTATTGAATTTAAGGTAATAGATGAGAGAGGTGGTCCAGCATCACTGCAGGCCAAGATTGATGGGAGACCTATTCCTTTGTATAACAGTTAAAGGGGGTGTTAAGGGGAGTTTAAGCTTGCCACTGTGAAAGGCTTATTTATCTTGTAAATAAATACTTACCAGAAAGCCACATACGCCTTCCTCCTGGCAGGCCCCTTCCACTATGATAGGATCTCACCCAAGCAGAACCTCCATGGTGGACGCACCATGAGTTAACATCCCTTGTCTCAGGGGAGGGATTTATATAAGTGTCGGTGGATAAGATTCTGTATTTGTTGGGGGGAAGGCAAAGAGTGTATAGTGGGGCATCTTTGCTGCTGTGTTCTGTGCAGTGTTCTCCTATCCTAAAACTGAGACCCATAAGCACAAAGGAGCTCAAAGTAAGAGAGAGTGAGAGCAAGTGTGTGATCGGGTCTCTGAGCTGTGATGTATGGCTTGACTGTTAATCATGGGGGCGGTTTTTGAAATTTTTGACCCTTCACCTCTGATGTGATAATTCCACGATTGGACTGGATCACCTTTGCTTTGCTCCCATCCTCCTAGTTCATGCTTCGCCTTCACAGCTGTAGATGTGTTCTGTGAGGCTGGGCTCACAGGTGATGAGCTCTCTGCTCTCACGTAGGTGGGAAGTGTTCGTGCAGAGCGTGTGACCAGACATCCAAATCTTGATTTTTTTTTTTTTTCAGGTAACAGAACTCAACAATGTGAAAAATGTAGCCCGATTGCCAAAGAGCACCAAGAAACATGCTATAGGGATTTATTTCAATGATGACACTTCGAAGACCTTTGCTTGTGAATCAGGTTTGTCTGAGGCAAGTGGGGGAGGGGTCTTTGGCCTTTCATCTTTGAGCACCTGGCATAGAGGATAATGTACCTTTGTGGGCGTTTTGTTTGGTTTGGTTGCTGTCTCCACAGATCTTGAGGCAGATGAGTGGTGCAAAGTTCTCCAGATGGAGTGTGTGGGGACCAGAATCAATGACATCAGCCTCGGAGAGCCAGATTTACTGGCTACCGGGGTGGAGCGGGAGCAGAGTGGTATGTATGCAACGTTTTCACCTTTTATCTCTCTCATAAGCTGTTTTTCTCCCTTATGATAAAGCACAAGCCGTCATCACTATGTACACTGTGAGTTATAAAAATGTATGAAGTAAGTTATAATAGCAATCAATGTTAATAATGCAGGGAACGTTTTCCTCAAAAGTTTTGTAATGTATAATAAAAAAGTATCCACGCTAATGGCTTTTGTCAGAGATTTTGAGAACCACAGGGTGTACCAGCTGAATAGAAGACGCCTTATGAATATTCAATTGCCATGTTTGCACAGGCTCCCCAGCCCACAGGTGTTAGGACTTCCCCCATTTTATAGATGGGCAAAACACCTCGTTCCAAATGTACATTAGTGCTTGAATCCAGACTGTGATGGTGAAGCTCCATTTATGATGTACAGACTTTAAACTTATGATGATTTTCACCTTGCCTTTTCACTTAAAATATGTTTGAACAGTTTCCAATGTTTTTAAACAGAATTTAACTCCCCCCTCCAACAATATTTCATCAAGTTTAAACCCACTTAAAAATCTGTGATAAAAATATTCAACCCTTGAGCCAACTCGGCTCAACACAGCATCTAGGAATAAATCTTTTAAAATAATAATGACCAAAATATTCATGAACATTTTAGTAAAAATCAATGTTGATTCATAGTACAAGCCTGGAATAATAGCTTCATCTTCAAATAGCTGAGCCCAGTGGCTAGGGAGATTGGACTGCACAGTTCTGCTTTCAGGCCTGACTTGATCTATGAGCCCTTCTCAGAGTGGAAAGGGCTCTGGGTTACCTGGATTGATGGCAGACACGACCGAGGTGAAATTGCTCTCAGTGCGCAGTCTAGTTGTTAGTTAAATCTGCTTCCCCCTCCCAACCACGGCTGTGTCTTCATGACACATGGACAGCCTTCGCCCACGCTGGATGCACTGTACCTACCACAGTCTGTCGCCACACAACTGTGTGGATCAAGCACCGGAAGTGCTGACTCTTACTGAGGAGGCTGGAGATGCAGAGGGGTGAAGTCATTTGCCAAGGCCATTCACCCCACCCCAGATCGGCTCTCATTCAGTCAGTCAGTGTAATGCTGGACAGAGGGGAGATGGCCAGGGCCCTGGGGACACAATCCTGGCATGGAAAGCGTGGGAGAGCTTGTTTGCTGTCACTCTCTGGAGTGGCTGGTTCAGCGTTTAGCTTTCACACATTTGTATCTGTGGAGTCATAGAAACTCAGTGCTGAAATGCAAATTAAGAACCATGCCTAAGGTTTCCTTTTTGTCTGCCAGTGTTGTGTGCTTGGGTTTTCTCTTATTATAGACTTTTACAAAACTCCACTATTTCTTTGAAAGTACTTCATAATCTTATTTTGTAGGCATTCAAATAAGGGCAATTAAAATGGTTTCTCACCAAGAGTGTGCTAGGCAAGCACTCTATCGCAGACCACTCTTTCCGAAACCCCGCTAATTTATCTTAAAGCAAATCAATTTGCCTCTAAGAAAATTCATTAACAATAATCTCTTTTACCTCTTACTTACGGAAAACAGTTTTGTATCCATGGGTCCAGAAATCTCAAGGTACATAACTGTTTCATGATAGTTTCTAGAAAGCACTCAACATTTGGTTAAATGTTTAAATTAAATTTAAAAAACTTAAATAGCAGGTACCTGATCCTATTCATGAAAAAAAAAATCTTGCTATAACTATTTAGTAAGTTCAAATAAAATATAGAGATTTTTGATGGTTGCTCTTATGAAACAGCTAATTGCAAACATAACTAATATAAAATTGTTAGTACCATACTCTTTCCAGATGTCCAGGATCTAATATAGGATGAGCACACAGAATTGTGCTTGCAAATGCCATTGTATTTTTACGCATATTTCACTTAGAGATTTTTGATTCTGTAACTTTTTATGTCAATGGATTTTCTAAATAATAATAATAAAAACAGTGTAACTGTGTTCAGGTGAGATCTTCCTTACAGTCACCAGCTAGTTGTCATAATCCTGGTGACATTTTCAACAGTTGCCCCTGGAAGCAAAGGGCTGGCTCTTTGCAGAGTTGGCTAAAGAAAGTCCTTTGTTCAAACTTTTTAAAGTATATGCCTTGGCAACTTCACAATTGCTGGTCCATTAATGACATGCTGATGCCGTGGGGTGTGGCTTAAGTAATTTGGGGTACAGCTTGATTCAGCTGATTATAGAATCATAAGCTGATCAGGACTCTTAGGACCACAAATCACAAACACATCCTTTTGCACCTGCGCCTTTTGTGAATACAGACCTGTAGGTGTAATTAATGAGTGTGCCGCAGGGGGAAAAATTGCTTTTAGTAGTTTCATTGCTCTGGTCTTTTACTGGCATATTTTTTATGATGCAAATGAAAAAAAGCCTAAAAAAGCTCTCTGTTCATGTAAATAGTCTTTGGTGTGTTGACACCCGGAGTGTATCATTATGCGATGTAATAACACCTGCGTTTAAAAATGCATTTCCTGGGATACTTCATTTGTAACTTTCACCTTGCTGAATGTTCTGCCGAACAAACCCTAGCATGTACATAGTTTTGAAAGCTTCTGTGTTCCTGTGATGTTTTTGCTCTTTTGTTTCTGGAAATTGTGGACTGACCCTCTGTTTTCCTCCCAGAGAGATTCAATGTGTATTTGATGCCGTCTCCTAACTTAGATGTACATGGCGAATGTGCCTTGCAGATTACATACGAGTACATCTGTCTTTGGGACATCCAGAATCCCAGAGTCAAACTCATCTCTTGGCCGCTAAGCGCCCTGCGGCGGTATGGACGTGACACCACATGGTTCACTTTTGAGGCGGGGAGGTGAGTTCTCGGATTCTCACACACCCTTCCCCGGTGTCTGCTGACCCCCTTCCGGTTCAGATCATGGCAACTGGGTCAGAGGTACACTTTGGAAAATTCAGAAACCGTGGCCTTCTGGAAAGATTATAGCAGTGTTCAGGAACCAGCGTCCCTTCATTTCTAGGGAGGATTCTAACGCTTCACAGACATGACATCAACTTTTATTACTTGATTTGATGGCATGCCACAAACTGAAACTAAACTGGTAAACTGTGCCACGGACTGTGACAAGCGAAATGGAGGTCAGCTTCTTGTTGTTTGGACATCTTCCTTGCTGGAATTCAGTGAGCACAGCTCTATGGGAAATAGCAGGACAGAGCCCACACGAGAGGACCGCTGACAATTCTCAGCTAACCAAGGTCCATCTGAGCAACTCACTGTTTAACAAAGGTGGCAGTGTTGGAATGCTGGGGTGCTTGACTTTGAATCTTGCTTGTTGTCAGCCCAGCAAGCCCTCTTAAGGCTTCTCATTGCTCCTGTCAGAGGCAAATGTGGGCGTGAAAAGAACACAGTTCCAATTGGGTGAGATCATAGCCTAGAAAGAGTTCCCTCTGCTTGTGTTTCCTTTTACTTCCCACCCTTCTTCTTCTTCCCTAAGAGTTTAGGTTCTTTTTTAAAGCAAAAACCAGCCACCTTTTTGTGTTTTAAATTTTCAGATGACTTAAGTTTTAAGCAATATGAGCCCCCCAAACTCTTCAACATTCTAGTGTGGAGTAGAGAGGGCTTCAGAAACCCTGACCCTAACTGAGGAACTGTGGACAGCCCATGGCTTCTGGGGGAAGTAGAGTCAGTTTTCCTTAAGGGTATGGCTTCTCGTAGGCAGACCGCACTCCGCTGGATGACCTCACACCCAGAAGCATATAAACAGCACAGAATGAATAACGGGTTACTAAAAAAATAACGAACAAGCAAGCAAGCAAAACAAAATAAAAAAACCAGGTTGGAGACACAAAGGTGAGTGGTAGATTGGGAGACACAGAGCAAGGGATAAATCTGAGAGGAGATGGAGAAGGAGTAGGGGTTCATATCATCAAAACACACTGAACAGAATTCTCAAAGAATTGGTAAAAGTATTCTATTAAAATTGAAATATAAGCCCCTAATTAGGGTAAAGTTAAACTGAAATTGTAACAAACTACAGCACTCAGGATACTTGGTTAAAACTGATGGTTCCTTCACAGGAAATGATACTGATTTGAGGAGAGGTCTAAGCTGCTAGCTTGTGTGAACCAGTGGGAGTAGCCTGCCAATCAGGTCAGCCAGTTCATCTCATTTTAAATGGAGCCCAAGTGTTTAAAACTTCCTTTTGGATCTGTGATCAATTTAATGCTTTCACAACATTGTAAAAGTTAAGAAAAAGTTTTTCTTTCATACGCAGTTCTTCTTTGGTCTGTTCTCTTTCTTTCTTATTTTGTTGTTAGTTTCCTTGTTCTCACTTGTTTTTGAGGGAAACCCAGGCTCCCCTCAAACTTGATCGTCCTGCCTCCATCTCCTAGGGACTAGCTGACACACACCTGGGCTGTCTTACTCTCAAGGATACAGAACTGAGTTGGCTACTCTCCTGGAGAGCAAAGGTTATGACATTAAAAAAAAAATAAAACTCACATTGAGATTGGCACTCTTTTTTTGTCTTGATGATAAGGGAACATTCTTATGGGAAACTAAGAACTTGCTTGCATGGATTGATATGCTTTCCTTTGAGTCTCCTTATATTCTGTCAGGACTTTTGGAGCAGGATGAGGGCTTACAGAACACAGGAAGTGTGAAACACAAAGTAATGTCACTAGTTCATATTTTTTGAAATGCAAACGAAGATGGAATTTTATCATTATCATCAGGAAGATAGATAATAAGACCATTTGTGTCACCCAAGTGTGAAGCTTTTATATCTGCCTTATTTTATTGGTAAAGAGAATTTTCTCCCTGGTTATATTTGGATATCTATAAAACAAGGCAGTTTGATGATAACTAATAGTATAGCACCCTCTCTCACTTTCAGGAGCGAGCAGGAGTGAGGTTCCCACCAGCCACACTATTTTTACACTGCAAATTGGCGGTTGTGGAATAAAATTTTATTTCTTCTTTGTAGTGGATCTGGGAAGAATGGGAGTTAAGCTTCTACAGCTACCTGTACACTGGGATTACATAACCCGGATCAGGTCATAAAAGTGTTATTAAGATTAAATAAAGGCACAAGGAAGAACAGCTGGGACAGAGCCTAGAAAGTAGTAGGCGCTTGAATCAGCCCGAAGTGAAAAGCAAAGACATCCATGTATGTTATGACTTAGAGTCTAGGAGTGGAGATGGCTGCAGGCATAGCTTCATTCAGGGCTCAGTTGACAGAACAGTTTTATTGGCGAGCTTTGCTTCTTCTAGCTTGTCTATTTCCTGGATGTTTTGGTGACTTCTGGGAGCTTTGGAGTTCTCCCAAACACAAGCCAATGGGAGACAGACGGGTAACTATGATATGTTGATCGTTATATTCAATAGGAGACTCCGGATCTGTTCTGAGCACTTTGCACAAAGCTCATAGGATGAACACAGAGTGGGGAATGTCTCTCAAAGCATGGAGTGGGAGGGCTTGTTTCTTTTGAAAGGGGAGAGATGCGAAGTTTTAAAACCAGTGTGCGTCCAATGTAGCATTTCCTTGTTTCCAGCAGAAAGGTCCAAGGGGGGTTATTTTGTTTATGGGTGTGTCTCTGGTAGCATGTGTATGTGTATGTGTATATGAAGTGTACATCTGTGGTAGTATGTGTATGTGATGTGTATATGTATGTATGTATGATGTGTATATGAATATGAATGTATATGTGTATATGCATATGATGAAGGTATATATGTGTTTATCTGTGGTAGTGTGTGTATGTGATGTTCGTATGCATATATATGTGATTGCATGTATGTGTGTGTTTGTGGTAGTATGTATAGGTGCATGTATACATGTATGTAATGTGTATGTGTTTGTGTATGTGTGTGTGTGTGTGTGTGTGTGTGTGTGTGTGTGTGTATGTGAGAGTGGGTACCCTCCAAGGGCAGAAGAAGGCATCTGGTCCCCTGGAGCTGGTTGTGAACTGCCGGATGTGGGTACAACGAAGTAAACTCCAGTCTTCTGAAAGAGCAGCACGCGTTCTTCACCTCTGCATCCTCTCTGCTGCTCCTATATCATATCTAATCTTGTCAGCCTATCATCCCTTAAGGAAGGCCTGTATCAGGAAACCATTTGCTATTCCTCCTAATCTGTGTGCTACTGTATTAACACCCTGAGCTTGAATTTAGTTTTGGGACCCTGGCTTGCTTTTTCCTTTTGGAGTCTGGGCACATGTAACCCAAGACATCTAGCTGTGGGGGCGGGGCAGAACCTCCTAGCACCTTCTCCCCTTCATCACTGGGATAGGAAGACTCACCTCTATTGCCAGCTTTTTCCCTTGAAGAAATTCCGAGATGAAGCATAAAACTCATAATAAACTGTGTACAAAGAGTTGTCCCAGCAATACAAAGTAACGATTAACTTATTTTGGAGACCTGAGGACATACTGTGTCTTTTGTCTGAGGTGTCTGTCTTTAGTCTGGCGTCTTGTCTGCTTCAGGGTCCGACATTGGACCAACCTGTCAGAGGCTGGAGATTTCCATGGGAAGATGACCACTGGCAGGAGTTATTCTGGAAGCAGCTCCACTCCCACTTGCCCTTTCCAGAAGTGCTTTGTTTGGAGAAGGGTGGCAGGTGTTCGGCGAGCTTCCTCTTATGTTTTGAGTTGGCTGCTGGGTTCACATGCTTCAGTGTCAGGCTCTGCCTCACCTCAGAATGATTTAAATTAATACCCTGGATTTTGCCCCTGCAGGAGTGAGAGAGGCTCAGGAGACATTTGTCAGAATGTGGTAAATAATTTCTACACATGAATGCCTTTCTCTGCTGACCAGAGCAGGAGAGTCTTGCTTGTGCCTTTGACATCATTTCAAATGAAATTTTAGGTATGCCAAGAAAGGTAGAAACGTGAATTCCGTGCACAGAAATTTCTGAAAATGGTTTTTGCTTGGAACATGAGGTTATCTAAACAGACTTGGAAAATAAGTAGTAGCTTTTCATATAGTTCACACTAACTGCAGGCTAACTGGTAAGGTGACATTGTTCTGGGAAGTTGGACTCTCTTCTAATGGAAGAGGCTAAAGTAAAACAAAAGTTGAGCTGATATCTCTTAGATATTCATGACTTGTGTTCTTGGTTCCAGGCCATTGAACACTCTCTGAGAGTTTTATAGGTGATTCATTTCTTATTAGCAAGGAAGAGGAAGTAAGAGACAGCGTATTCTCTTTTCTCACTCTGTTGAGTCGAGGAATTCGGACAGGATGCTGGGTCACATGCAGTCTTGCTCGGGAGCAATGAAACCCTCTTCTTTCCCCGGAAAGTGAAAACTATAGTTTTCCGTTGTGATAGGGCGCTCTGACCAAAAGTGGTTCCCAGGACTGCCCTTACTCCTGATCCCAGGGTGAGTTCAGGCCAAGGTCTGGCTTCTCCTCTCCCTAGACACGTTCCATCCCCGTCATCTTCAGTCATACTCATATCCATGATGTTGTTCTGGGATGTGGCCCCAGCTTTCCTCTGAGATAAAGATGTGATTTGAGACATGCTCAAAGAGCAGCCAAGGTAAAAAACCAGTGGGTAAAGAGAAAGGAGGAAGGAGGAAGGGGATCACAAGATACCAGCATGCCTGCCTCTGTTGCCCTTCTTGTTCTTTCATGCATGAACCAACCGCTGAGGAAGTTTTCCTCTTGTGCTTTCTAAAGAGCTGACCAGCCTGCACTGCTGTGCTGTTATGTAAAGCCATTAGTCTGTTTGATGTATTATTATTATTTTTTTTTTTACTGCCTTGAGCCCTTCCCCCATTTACTGTTTCACCAAGGCCTGTAGTAACATTTTAATGTGTTGAGAGGTGCTTATGAAATAGCTCTAAGCCAATCAGTCAGACAAAGCAAGTAGGAAGGGAAGGCTTGTGGGCCAGCATTAGAAAAGGCTGAATGGAATTGTATGAGAAGGCTAGGTTTTGTCTGTTTCCCACTTTGTGGGCCATGCGGGACAACTAAAGGGCACCAATCCCTTAGCAAACAGAAGAAAATTCCAACATTCTAACCGGAGGCCATGTGTCTGCTTTAACTGAAGAGTTCTTTCAGGAAAGAGTGTCAAGAAAGAATCCTTGAGGCTCTAGCCATTTCGATTTCCTTTGTTCCTTTGTTTTTGATTACAGCACTTAAGAGATTTAAATGATGTCACTGAGGAAAGGATATGCATTATGTTTTTCAAGAAGAGACACTGGAGGGGACTGGAGTTCTAGCTCAGGTGGTAGAAGGCTTGCCTGCCACGCACAAAGCCTTGGCTCTGATACCAAGCACTGCTGAAACCGAGTGTTGTGCCTCCCACCTGTAGACCCAGTGCTCAGGGGGTGGAGGCAGGTAGATCAGCAGTTTAAGCTCACTCTCCAGGATGCGTCAAGTTGGAGGACAGCCCAGGACAATGACCCTCTAACTCAAACAAGAAGAGACATTGTCCAAAAGGGTGATTTTTCTTTTAAAGAGTTGTTCTTGCCAGTTGATGAGTCATAGTGTAGAGGAAGCACTGTAATGTAAGCATCAAATACTATGACAGGGTGCTCCTCAGCCATCCTGCAAGTGCTTCTGAGTTGATGGGTGCCTTTATGCCCTCAAGGGACAGGGAAGTCATTTTAAGTAAGTAAATGAACAATGTCCTATGAGAAATAGCTGGTGACTTAGTGCCCTTAAAGAGTCAACTAAGGTTAATTCTTTCTCTTAATAATAAAAATTCTTATGTTTGTGGGAAAAAATGTGGAAAAATCACATCTTTGAACATCTCCCCCTGGTCAGGGTGAGGGTGGGGTGGCGTGGGCAGCCTTACCAGGCCACAGAAGAGGAGGATGCAGCCAGTCCTGATGAGACCTGATAGGCTAGAGTCAGATAAAAGGGGAGGAGGACCTCCCCTATCAGTGGACTAGGGGAGGGGCATGGAAGGAGGAGGAGGGTGGGAATGAGGGAGAGGGCTACAGTTGGGATACAAAGTAAATAAATTGTAATAAATAAAAAAAATTAAAAATCACAAAACCTTGAAGAACTTTGTGCAAGGTAGTGGAATATGGTGCCTTGAAGAACTTTGTGCAAGGTAGTGGAATATGGTGGCTTAAGTGCAAAGGAAGCAAGAGCAGAGTTTGCAATGGGGTAAGATGTCTTCATGAAACAAACCTAACTGAAGAAGGCCTTGAATCTTAGCTTTAGTGTGTTATTGTACAACTTATTTAGGACTTTCTGCATACAACTTAATCAACAAAATTCCATAATCAGCTTCATGAGCTGATTGAAACCAAGCTATCTTTTTCTCCCTTCTCGGCATCTCTTTTTCTTTGTCTTCCTCATAAATCCATATTCAGGAAATTTAAGCAATATTTGCCATTATTTGGTGTCCCCCCCCCCCACATGGCTGTGGTTATTGGGATAACTGTGAAAATCAGACTGGAATACATCTTCCCTTTTCATGGCATTAATTGTGTTTACTAGACAAGATTAGAAGACAACGGTGGCTTGAGCTGGACATGTCCTTGGCTTCTTTACTATGCTATACAGTTTCCCAGACACGAACAAAACTTAAGCAACAAGTAAGGCAGTGTGCATGCTGTCAGCAAGAGGTTCTGAAGTGGGAAGAGGGGGCTTCGGATGGTTAGAACAAATGAATACAACCTCTTACCATGATCGAATAGATCCACACTCGAACTCTGCAGTGTGGCTGCATATGATTTCATAGCGGCAGCTGGAGAGATGGCTCAGCACTTAGGAGCACTGGCTGCTCTTACAGAGGACTGAGGTTTGACTCTTAGCAGCCACACCATAGCTCACAACAGTCTGTAACTCCACTGCCAGGGGACCCATTCTGACCTCCACGGGCTGCAGGCATGCATGTGGCGCACAGACACACAAGCAAACAAAACACCCACACACACAAAGTAAATAGTCTTACATTAAAAATATTCATAGCAATTAAAATATATTTGCATACGTATACACTAAAATAGTTGTAATTAAAAGAATTCATTTTGTTCTTGCCCAATCGTGTCTGGCTAGCTCCCTTTATCAGTTTGTTTCTGGATTTTTGTGGTCTGGGGCAGACATGACCATCTTGTCAATGTTTGACATCAGTTCCTAAAACCCATATACATTGTTTTCTGTGAATAATTTCCCGTGTGCCCCCACATTAATTCAGCGGAGCCCTGTTCCTGAAGGAGGGATGATGGGTTGTGTTCAGTCTGTTGGCAGGAAGCTGGACCAACATTTGATCTGGGGTTTTGGAAATGAAAGAATCCTTAAGGCTGTTGTCTGTGTGGGGAGTAAGAATAGCATGGAAGAGAGACAGAACCCCATTTCACCCTGAAGCTTATAGCTCATGTGGTGATTTTCTGCTGAGAGATTACTCCTGGAGTAGGAGGAGGCATTAATACCACTGGGTCCCCTTTGGGGGAAAAAGGTGAAATATAGCATTATACTGAGAACAGAGACACAGTATTTATCTTCTACTTCAATTTCTGACTTAAAAAACAAAAAGCAAAAAAATAAACCAAAAAACAAAAAACACCAATCAGTACACACCAGCCAGGAATGTTGAATCCCTGCCCACTATTACAATAATTAATTGGACATTGACGGTTTTAGTCTAGTTAATTTTATTTAGCAAATGTGAGCATGAGCTCTGATCACATTAAGAATAAATGGACTCAAGCTCTCGGTACACTGCCAGGTGTGGTGGCATTCCTGTAATCTCAGCACTCAAGGGCCAAACACAGAGGGCTGTTGCAAGTTCAAGGTAAACTTGGTCTACCCAAAGTTCTAGGCCAGCAAGGGAGACCTAGAGAGAGACCCCATGCCAAAAACAAATGAGGAAAATCTCAGCATGTCGATCCTCTGGGAGCTGGGTTTTCAGAAGGTTCTTGTTTTTTGTCTTTACAGGATGTGTGAGACTGGTGAAGGACTATTTATCTTTCAAACACGGGACGGTGAAGCCATCTACCAGAAGGTCCACTCTGCTGCCTTGGCCATAGCTGAGCAGCATGAGCGCTTGCTGCAGAGCGTGAAAAATTCAATGGTATGTTTGGAATGTCTTCTGTCCCGCACATGCCACTGTAGAGTGTGGTCTGGGAACGTACACACTTTACATACACAGCTGGTTTGTGTCTTTACTTAACATTGTAGGACGTAGAATGATGCTATCCTTAGAACTCCCAACATGACCAGCTGTGTAAACCATCCATACATGTCTCCATCTACTTGACCTTTAATGATTACACATGAGTATTTTTTGTATTTGTTGTGTATGGTCTGGAGGATGACCGCTGAACAGCTGTGCTTTCAATTTCAAATGCGAGGGATTTTTAAGCACGTAGCAAGCAAATGTAAAAAGAAAACTAACATGAAGGAGCAGGTAGAGAGAAGCAGCAGATAGGTGGCAAAATGTCATGGAAGGTGCTCGTAACGTCAGCAGAGAAGGCTGGGGGTGCTGGGGTAGCCTGACTGGGAGCAAGCAAACGTGACAACATCAAATTGAGGCTTATAACGTGCAGCAAATGTCAATTGAGAAATCCCATTCGAGATACCCAGCTGTGATTTTTTTTTTTTCTCAATGGGTATCCATTGGCTTCCTTTCTGATCCTACCTCAGGCATTTTTATACCCTGGGATAAACAGTAGTGATGTCTTTTGGGAACGGCTTGCTTTCTCGCTGTTCTCAAGGATGTAACATACCCTTAGTTCCTTGCTGTTTCTCTCTCCCCATAAGAGAATCAGGGGGCCTCTGGACAGGGTGTTTCAGAGGACACTTTGAGATAAACATGCCTGGGACAGAAGAGGAGGGGGCTTGTCGGTAAGATTAAACAGCAGGTGAGAGTTCAGCAATGTAATTTACATCACAACATAAACATTGACATGAGTGTGCAGCAAGCTTTGTAGGCTCAGCTGTGTTCCTGGCCTGCCTCTGCATATGTATGCATGTCTCCATCACACGTTATGATTTCCAGTGTCAACAGATGTGCCTACAAATAGAAATGATAGAAGGCTGAGGGAAACTGAGGAGAAACAGTCCAGGCTCAAATGAAGGATGTGAGTCTGGGTATGATAGCATGCAGTGAGTAACTGAGGGGAATGGTTTGCAATTCAACTACAAATGCTTTCTGAGCGGAAGAAAGCCCAAGACAGCACACATAGAAGTTCACCGGCTGCTGTATGACAATGCCCTGACATGACCGTCCACATATGTGTGTCTGGAACACCACTCTTTGCGCTGCACACTTCTAGGGACTCTGACTTGAGTATTCAGTATCTTGTAGAAGGAGAAGAAAGATTTCTAGTCATCTTTAAAGTTTTTATTTATTTATTTGTCTGGTTTGGTTTTTCTCAGATGGGGTTTCTCTACAAAGCCCTGCCTGTCCTGGTACTCACTGTGTAGACCAGGCTAGCCTCGAACTCACAGAGATCCACCTACCTCTGCCTTCCAAGTGCTTGGATTAAAGGCATGCGCCACCAAGTCTGGATCTTTAATTTTTATTTTTAAATCACGTATGTGTGTGCGCGTGCATATACATGCATGTATGCATGTGTGGGTACCCATGGATGCCAGGAGAAGAAATCAGATACCCTGGAGCTGGGGTTATAGATAATTGTGCGTAGACCAACACAGGTGCTGGATGAGGGGAACTGAGTTCCAGTCCTCTGCAAGAGTAAACACCCTCTTAACTGCTGAGCCATTTCTCCGGACTCAAATATCAAGAACTCTTAAAAGGAAACACCAAGGATAAAAAATGCCATAGAGACAATAAAAACAAAGAGGGCTCATTTGGCGTTTTAAGATTTGGGGAATTTGATAACCATTTGAAACTCTGTATGTAACTTTTGTTTTGGGGGCAGGCTTTGAGGAACCAGAGCTCATGGCTGACAGAGAAGAGAGCACCAGGGTTGAGTTGCATATTCTGGTCCAAGAGTTGGCTGTGTGGTCATAGGTGCATTTTAAAGGTGGTTGGGGTTGGGGCTGTGCAAACTGTGAAGCCTGGTGGAAATTAAAAGGGCAGGGGAGTCACCTTGTGTGGGAGATGGTTTGCCAGACATTTGACTAAACCTTATTCTGGTGTAGCCATGAGGATGTTTCTGGATGAGATGGTATTTTATTTGGTAATCTGAGGAAACAAGTTTGCTTTCTGGGGCGTTAGAGAGTTCCACTCCACTGGTTGGAGGCCTGGACAGCTCAGACATGGGATGAATTCACTCTCTTTGTTTAAAGGTCTTGAGCTGGGACATTGGCCTTTTGCTTTCTTCAAACTCAGACTTGAAGTGACACCATCAGTGGTCATGGATCTCAGGCCTTCATGGTGCAGCTTGACACCCCCACCTTCATAATTACACAAATCACTGTCATACTCTTTCTCTCCCATTTTCTCTCACCCTCTCCTTCTCTTTCTTTCTCTGTCTCTCCTTCCCATCCCTGATTAATTTAACCTGCGTGGAGAAGACACCGATAATTCAGACTCGGGCCATCACTGTCGCTGTGCTCGTGATTGCCGCCTTGCAGCCAGACCTAGTTCCAACACCAGCACTGTACCGTAGAGTACAGCAAAGCTCTCGATCCTTCTAAGCGCCAGTTTTCTACTTCACAGAATAAGGAAAGTAACAATGAGTTAGGTTTACACAAGATCAGCTCATAACACGTTCAACACAGCCCCCTGCTGAGAAGACCCATTGGTTCAGGCTGATCTCAAAAACAGTTGCATCTTGCATCATTCATCTTTTTTACCTGTCTGTCTGTGTTTAAGAGAGACAACCTAAAGACAGCTCTGTGAAGAAGACTGATGCTTTAGAACACAGACATCTGTGGGGAGCTATGATAAGAGCCATGTTCACCACAAAATCCACCCATGATTGAAGCGCTTCAGACAAGGGAGCGTTGACAAGAGACAGCGAGTCCTCTTGCTCCTGCCGCACAGAAAGATACCCAGAGCCAACTTTTAATTGTGGCGCTTCTGGAGTTTTAACTGGCTGGCATGTAACAAGCAGAATTGTTTTGAACACATGACTTGCAGTAAGCTCTTCGTAAGCGAACAGCCTTGAGTGTTGGTCCTCTCTGTCCACCTTGCTTGAGGCTAGGGCTTCTTGTTTATAGATGCACACTTAAGAATAAGTGACCTGGAAGCTTCTGGGTAGTCTCCTGTCTCCGCTCGCCTGTGCCCAGAAAAACACTGGGATGACAAACTTACTTACATGGCTTTACAGGTAGCCTGGGGATTCAGACTGAAGTCCTCATGGATTTTATGTAATAAGCGCTGGCTGAACCGTCTCCCCAACCCACGGCTATCTCTTTGAGAAAGCCTTCTACAGCATCCATGTCCTCATAAAGAAAGGATTTGTTGGAGGTTATGTAGTACCACACTATATGGATAGCCCATTAATTTTTGTAGCTATGTTTAAGGAGCCAGACATGTGACTCGACAGTTAAGAAGGCTGGCTGCTCTTCTCGAGCACCTGGGTTCAATTCTCAGCACCTGCATAGTGGTCATGATTATCTGCAGCTCCAGTTCCAGGGGATTTCATGTCCTCTTCTGGCCTCTGTGGGTACCAGGTATGCAAGTGCTGCCCAGACACACATGCAGGCAAAAACCCCATTCGCATGACGTGAAGTAAGAAAATTTAAATCCCTGGTTCAGTGCAGTGCTCTGTCTGTACGTACTGGCAGCTGCTTAGCGTCAGCTCTTAAATACCAAGTCATATACCCAAAAGAGGCGCAAGTACACAACAAGGACATTTGTTCAACCATGTTTGTAGCAGCTTTATTTGTAATAGCCAGAAGCTGGAAACAACCCAGATGCCCCTCAACTGAAGAATGGATGCAGAAACTGTGGTACATCTATACAATGGAGTATTACTCAGCAATGAAAAATAAGGAAATCATGAAATTTGCAGGTAAATGGTGGGACCTGGAAAGGATCATCCTGAGTGAGTTGACCCAGAAGCAAAAAGACACTCACGGTATATACTCACTCATATAAACATACAATATAGAATAAACCCACTAAAAGCTGTACATCTAAACAAACTAAGCAAAAGAGAGGACCCTAACTAAAATGGTCAATCCCCATCCTGAAAGGCAAAGAGGATGTACATCAGAAGAAAACGAAAATAGGAAACAACCTCGGAACCCGCTACAGAGGGCCTCTGAAAGCCAGAAGAAAACAGGAAACCACCTTGAAACCTGCCACAGAGGGCCTCTGAAAGCTTCTGCAGTATAGACTGTCAAAGCAGATGCTGAGCCTGATGGCCAACTGATGGGCAGAGTGAATGGAATTTTATGTAAGAAGTGGGAAATAGTAAGAGCTGGAGGGAACGGGAACTCCACAAGCAGAGCAACAGAACAAGATAATTTGAACACAGGGAACTTCCCAGAGACTCCTACTCCAACCAAGGACTATTAGTGGAGATGATCTGGAACCCCTGCACAGGTGTAGCCCATGGCAGTTCAGTGTCCAAGTGGGTTACATAGTAATGGGAAGAGGGACTGCCTCTGACATAATCTGATTGGCCTGCTCTTTGATCACTTCCCCCTGGGGGGGAGCAGCCTTACCAGGCCACAGTAGAGGACAATGCAGCCACTTTTGATGAGAACTGATAGACTAAGATCAGAAAGAAGGAGAGGAGGACCTCCCCTATCAGTGGACTTGGGGAGTGGCATGCATGCAGAAAGGGGAGGGAGGGTGGGATTGGCAGGGGAGGAGGGAGGGGCTTATGGGGGGATACAAAATGAATAAAATGTAATTAATAAAAAATAAATAAAAGATTTAAATAAAAAAAAAATACCAAGTCAAGGGCTGTGAGCACTTTGAAAGATTTATTTTTTCCCCCAACGACCCCCCAAGCCTTTCTTTTAACATATATGGACTCAAAGTATATTTGTTTGTCCTTATACCTACCAATTCTATCTGAGGCAGGAAAGATATTCCAGATGATGGACAGAAGGATAAATGACAGAGAGAGACAGATAGCGCAACAAGTCCTTTCAAGCCTAACTGGGGAGCGTGCGGCTGCTCCTGACTTGGCTGTTTTCCCATTAGATGCTAGTCAGATCCTAAGGAAGTTTCAGTGAGATTACCTTATTCGAAAAGCCTTAATTAGCATAAATTGGTTCTGGAAAGGCGGGCTGGGGTGTATGTGTGCATGTTTTCCCATTTTCGCTTTCCTCATTATTTCCACTAAAATTAATCAGGGATATGAGTAATTCATTCAGATCATCCCTCTGAAAATTTAACTAGAAAATAATGTCATTTGCCCTTAATTTGCTGTGTGCCTCGTGAGCTCCAGGAGACGCGTGCTGTTTTAAGGCAAGCACATCCTGTTTCAGATGAGATGAGCATCCAAATGGGATATGAGTAGCATTGCAGTTAAGCTGGGGATTGTGGAAAGCCAAACACTAGTATATTTTAATCAGAACCCGATTAGAGGAACAAAGATACTCCATGAGACAGTGGAACGGAGAGAGACCGCACCTGTCCCGGGGTTAGTGTTTTGGTTTTCTGTGCCTGAGGTTGGAGTCACCGAGGGCCAACTCCTAGCCACGACATTTTCCCCTCCTGCTGGTCTGCTTCTGAAGTAGCCAGCGTTGGAACTGGCAGAGGTAGTGACAGTTACCTCTAACCTTAGCCTCTTTTTTCAGGAAGCCCCAACCCACTGTTCTTCATTGCTGCTGTAAAGCCCCGGTGACTGTATTCACTGAGTGAGTCTACACCATGGGGCTAGTGGGACCCCACTCCAGTTGGAGACTATAGCCTTGAGTGAAGTGTCTAGATTATCTCAGTGACGGCTAATCTCAGAGATCGTCAGCATGAGTCCGTGGCTTGGATTGGAGTAACAATTGTTATGGTAGGCTGACTTGAGACTCTCCAGTGATACCCATGTTTTCATTCCCCAAACTGGTAAATACTGCCTTAGAGGGGACAGGGCTGCTCAGGCAATGGCCAACTGAAGGACCTTGAGATAGGAAGAGTGCTTAGATTTTCCAAATGAGTCCAGAGTCATCTCAAGAACCTGGTAGGAAAAGAGAGTCAGACACCAGGTGGGAGGTGACAGTGAGAGCAGAAGAGGGCAACGAGACTCAAGATGGTGCTGGCAGCTAGGGCATGACTAAGGGTGTAGCAGCGTTCTGACAGCTGGGGAAAGCATGGATACGGAGTCTGCCCTCCCAGAGCTTAAAGAAAAACCTGTCATGAAAAGATCTCCAATTTCACCTGGAGAAGCTAACTGCAGTCATAGGCTTCCTGAACAGAAATTGCTTTAAGGTATCAACTTCTGGCAATGGTTACCACATCCCCAGAAAACAGACACCTATGGCATCATTCAGAATTGAAGGCTGGTGTGTTGTTTGTCTATTCTATAACCCGCAGCCATTCTAGAGAATTTTCTGTATTTTCTAACCTTCTTAGTGACCCTCGATTGAAGGCCCAGGGTCAGCAGTTTAGAAGTGCTGGGTTTAAGCTGCCTCACGGTGACTCAGCATTGTGCTTTTCCATCAGTGCCTCTCTCAATCTTCATCAGGGGAGCTTCTTCTTGTAATAGGTGGTGATAAACACGGCCACCCGCGACTGTCGAGGTGAAGAGAATAGGAGCCCATGGAGTGCTCAGCAACAAATGGGGCATCTCTATAGTACCTGCTCCTCCCAAGACTTGGGAATCATGGTGGAAGAGGTTCATTAGATCATGAGAGCTAGAGGCAGTTGTAAAAGCCTGCATCAGACCTGTGTAAGCACAGGCTAGACCAAATTCCAGCAGAGAGAGGGGAGGTAGATACGAAGTCCTTCTCCTAGCTAAGGAATTATTGGCAATTGCTAGAAGTTGGGACAGGTGGAGTTGTCGTTGTTGTTATCACTGCTGCTACCATTTTAAAGGGTGTGACTCTTCCTGTGTCAACCATGCCCCAGTAGATGGCTCCACAGTGAAGAGTAAATGGGTAGCATAGACCTGCTGTATTTTTAAAGGTAAGGACACAAAATTGGGTGGGCGGAGAAAGGAGAGCGGATCTGGGGGGAGTTAGGACGCAGAGTAAATATGATAAAAAACACATTGTACAAAATTCTCGAAGAATTAATAAGAATTACTAGGGTTCAGAGGTGGAAAAGGGGGGCTGGTGAGATGGCTCAGTGGTTAAGTACATGTGCTGTCCTTGTAGAGGTGGAATGAGCTTCTGAGGTATGCCCCCTCGCTCTGTGTAGTTCTGTGGCAAACCTCTAGACACGTTTGCTTTCTGCACAAGAGTTTAGGGAACTGTGGTTCTAAAAATTCTAAACGAATGGCCAACATGTAAAAATGAAAAGGTTTCACCCAAAACTTTGCTTTCCGTGTTATGAGGAGCAGTGAAAAGGTCAGGCCACACGGAACAGACAGCTCGACCTGGGAAACACTGGAATGCCCACTCAAGCCTGCCCTCTGCACCCAGACTGGGACCTTCTGTCCTCTGAAGTAGCCCCTGCTTTTGGTTGTCACACTCAGTCAGGAGACTCCCTGCCCATGCTGCTGCGGTCAGGTGCTCTCGAAGATGGATTAGTAAATGAGTAGTTTTCCATTGCTGCATGACAAGATAGCAACGTTCAGGGGCCATAAGGCAACAAATGTTTATCTGTTCATTGGCAATGCACACACACACACACACACATACACAATCTCAGCTTGAGGGGGTCTGGACTTTGGGCCTATCTTGGCTGGATCCCTCTGCCTCAGTTTCTCCTCAAACTGCTATATGTTGTCAGTTGTGGCAATGGTCTCATTTGCAGGTGAGTTTGGGGAAGGAGCGACTCCCACAGTCACGGTTACTGGGGGATGTGGTCTCCTGCTGTACAGTTCCGAGCCTCAGTTGCTTACTAGTGAGACAACGCCCAGCTCTTTACCACATGGGTCTCTATGATGCAGCCCCTTTGTTCAACAAATTCAGCAGTAGGGTCTTCTTGCAAGCTAGATGCCACGATCCCACTGGGGACAATTATGGACATACCACCCCATTTTCCTGACCTAGTCTATTCCAGATTCCACCCTCTTCCCACAGTCATGGAGAGACTGACCACCCATGAGGGTATGGACACCAGGAGCAGGAGACAACAAGGCTACCTCAGCATCTGCCTCCTACACCACTCTTTATTTAATGCTTTGATCCTACTTTCATTGTATGGTTCTCGCTCTGTTTGCTAGTAACTCCACTCATTTGGCAACGACCTTCTTGGTGCTCTGTTCATTGGTAATATCCTTACTGCCATTTATCCAGCCTCCTGCAACAAGCCAGAGACTGTACCTGGCTTTGCTCTAAGTGCCTTGGCAATACTATCCATCCATTCATTCTTCTCAATCACTTCTTCATTTGTAAGTGCTAACCGAGGACCTACTATGTTGTGCTGTGTCACATGGGTTATGATGTTAGTTAGTGAGCCCTAAGGTCCCTTGGGCCTTACACTGAAAAAGACTGCTGCTTTCATGGTTTCAACTGGAAGAAACAAGTCACCAGCTCCTGCTTGTACAGATGAGGAAAGTGGTGTCCAAACCAACCGGATCATTTGCCTGCAGCAACGAGGGCTTGATGTTATTGGAGCCAGGAATTCTGGGAAGTCTGGTTCTAATTCCACTATGCTTCTTTACACTGGCTTGAAGTATTAAAGCTCCATCTGGTCAGTGTTTTCACCTCTGACTCATCTCCCTCAATATCAGAGCACCTCCCCCAAACAACTGCTACGTATATGGGGGAGGGGAGGAGGTCCCTTCGGCAGCCAGCTATTTTTGCCACCTCTGAGATCTGTGTCTATGATAAAGTCTAATTTTAGGAGGAGGTGAGGCAGCCTGTGGGTGCTCCTCATTCCATAAGGAGACCTATCATCCTGTCAATCCAGGATTTACTTCAAGGCATGCGTCCAGGGTGGAAATGGCCTGCCACTTAGCAGAGATTTTTAGGGACCAGAGAGCGGGCTCAGTTGAGAGTGACATTAGGCCCTGTGGTGGTTTCTCCCACGTAAGCTGAATCCTGATGTTACACAGACTTGAGACCGAAATTGGAAATGCCTTTTCCACACCTTTTGTTGTAGTTGTTTAAGGGATTGATTTATGGCCAAACGGGATTTTTTTTCTAAAAACATCTTAAGTGAACTTATAGAATTCAAGTGATACCTTCCATTACTCTTGAAACCAAGTCAATTTACATTCCGTATATTGTAAGTGCATTCTGATACACATACTGTACATATATACATACACATGTGCATATAGAGAGGGGAAATAGGGCTTTAAAAACTCATGCAGTCAGCTTGGATGGTGTTTCAGACTCTGCAGTAGATGTTGAGGGGTAAGTTTTATTTACACCTCTCTCCCACTCCCCACTGTCCTCTCCTTGCCGTCTCCTTTCCAGATCAGATTTTCTTCTTCTATTTATGGATTCTGGTTAACTGTGTTAATGTTAACATACTGCTTAGAGCAATTAACGCCTTTTTTTTCTCTCCCAAATTAAAATCTTTTTATATCCCGACATACTAAATTATACAGAAAAACTATATAGAATTTTTGCCAACTACCTGCAAAGCAGTGTGATAGATATGTCTTAAAGAGAACATACTCTAAAACTAAAAAGAAAAAAAAAATCTTTGGTATCTATGTCTGGGAGTGGTGGTTCGTGTGTGTAATTCAATAGTAGGGAGGCTGATGAAAGAGGGTCAAGAGTTTGAGGTCAGCCTGGGGCTACCTAGTGAGTTCAAAACCAGCCCCAGCTACACAGTGAGAAATGCTTCAAATCTTTAAACAACATATAGAAATGCTTCAAATCTTTAAACAAGTTTGAAATTTAGAAAAGGAGCTTGGATTTGAAACATTGAAAGTGCGGAAGGCAGCTGGTCCTGAGCTACGTGAGAAAGCTACCAAAGCATCAACAGGGAAGCGGGCCAGCAGGTGGTGGTTGTCTGTGATTTCTGCCTTGATTTCCCTCAGTGATGTACTGTCACCTGGACATAAAAGCGATATAAGTCCTTTCCTTTCCTTAAATTGTTTTAGGTCAGGGTATTTTATCACAGAAACAGAAAGCAATGGAAATACCATTCATAAAAGATTAAGAGGGAAATTGTGCTCTCAGTTGTACTCAGGGGGATCTGGTACTCTGCCACAGGTCAAGGTCATCTTCCTAGAGCAGAGTATGCTGAGTTTTAGGAGGGACAAATGTTAGCTACGTGGCTTGACTGCTGGTGGAATAATAGTGACACTCATTGAGAATTTACTGTGTGTGAGGAACTGTTCCAGGAATTAGATACCTATTAACATTTGATCTTCAGCATGCCCACAAATGGAGCAGTTTCATCCACTATTAGGCCTAGGGGCTTGAACTGTGGACACACATCTAGAAAGGGATCGAACTGTGATTTTAACTGAGTGGCCATGGTCTCCAGCATATACTTGAGGCCCTGTTTCATTCATACTCAGCTAAAGTTAAAACAAACAAACAACAACAACAACAAAAACCCAACTCAAGACATGTTGTGTTTATTTTTAATGTCTTTTGTATTTGGGATTCCTTAAACCCTCTCCCTTCCAACCTCCTCCCCAACCCTAGGAAGGAGAGAGAAGATTATTGGGAAGAGGGGACGCAGACCCTTTTACTTCTCCTGGCTAGTTAGGGTTGATGGGTTTTTTTTAGGGCTATACCAATCTCCATTAACAGCAAATGCAGCAAGCAGTTGCCTCCAAGCCGCTGTGTTAAAACATTTCTCTTCATCTCTCTGCTCCAAGTCACTACACCGTCCATCTCTGGTCCCTCCAAACTGCCACATAACCCCACAATTTCTCTCTCTGGACTTTCATATTTATATCAATCAGAGTCCTAGACCATGCCCTCTCTGTGCTGCACGAGGCATGAGGCAGGCTATTGCCAGCTGGCAAAGACCATGCCCTGCAGGAGGCAATTATCAGCTGTGGACAAACTGAAGCCCAAACTAAAATCATACACTTGAGATTAAAACAAAAGCATGTTTACATAATATAACTGAGCTTTTAAAGAAACCAAAACTTCCATTACAAAGACACAAGTTCAACATGAATTCCTTAGAAATTAATAGTAGATGGTGGAATTACCCCACGTTTAAAAATAAACATTTAAGGGGCTGTAGTGGTAGTTAAGAATACTGACTTCTCTTGGAGAGGACCTGGGTTCAGTTCCCAGAATCCATATGGTGCCTCACAAGCTTTAGTAACTCCAGTTCCAGGAGATGTGATGCCCTTTTTTGGCCTCCATGGAAACCATACTCATATGGTACACATACACACATGTAAACACTCATACACATAAAATAAAATAAAAACCAATGAATCTTTAAAAAAGCAAACATTTAAGACAGAGCACTCTGTTGATTCAGATATGGTAGATGCTGATGGAACTTGGGTTTTGTTTTTTGTTTGTTTGATTGATTGATTTTTTTTTAATTTTTGTTTTATTATTATTATTATCATTACTATTTTTATTAATTACAGTTTATTCACTTTGTATCCCCCCATAAGCCCCTCCCTCCTCCCCTCCCGGTCTTACCCTCCCTCTCCCTTCTTTGCACATGCCCTTCCCCAAGTCCACTGATGGGGGAGGTCCTCCTCTCCTTCCTTCTGATTTTAGTCTATCAGATCACATCAGGAATGGCTGCATTGTCATTTTCTGTGGCCTGGTAAGGCTGCTTTCCCCTCAGGGGGAGGTGATCAAAGAACAGGCCTATCAGATTATGTCAGAGGCAGTCCCTCTTCCTATTACTATGGAACCCACTTGGACACTACACTGCCATGGACTACATCTGTGTAGGGGTTCTAGGTTATCTCCATGCCTGGTACTTGGTTGGAGTATGAGTCTCTGGGAAGACCCCTGTGTTCAAATTTTCTGGCTCTGTTGCTCTCCTTATCGGGTTCCTGTTCTCTCCAGATCTTACTATTTCCCACTTCTTACATAAGATTCCCTGCACTTTGCCCAACAGTTGGCCGTAAGTCTCAGCGTCTGCTTTGATAGTCTACAGGGCAGAGCCTTTCAGAGGCCCTCTGTGGCAGGTTCCTAGGTTGTTTCCTGTTTTCTTCTTCTTCTGATGTCTATCCTCTTTGCCTTTCGGGATGGGGATTGAGTGTTTTAGTCAGGGTCCTCCTGAGTGAGCTGTCTCAGAAGCAGAAAGCCATACACGGTATATACTCACTCATATAGACATATAACATAGGCAAACCTACTAAAACCTGTACATCTAAAGAAGCTAATTAAGAGAGAGGACCCTGATCTTTTTTTTTTTTTGAGACAGGGTTTCTCTTTGTAGCTTAGGCTGTCCTGGAACTTGCTCTGTAGACCAGGCTTGCCTCAAACTCATAGATATCCACCTGTCTCTGCCTCCTAAGCTATGGGATTCAAGGCATGTGTCAGCATCTGGGAAAACTTGGAGTCCTTGCTTAAATTTGCTGTGACTCTTAGATATGAAGCCCACCTTGTGTGAATACCTCCTCTTCAGCCTTATGACATCATAAGGATTTGGACCACACACGGTGATATGCTTTGACTGGATGTTCCCTTGCTCCACAGCTGGAAGTGCCTGTCAGCAAATTCTTGTTCAGCTCAGGACTATGGTTCTCTAGCAAAACAAACACCGACTGTTCCCGACAGCCCATAGCTCTGTCTGTAGACTGGAAACTGACTCTCAGCACTTGGGGAAGTGGCTTTGTCAACAGATGCTATCTTGGAGGCCTTGGGACAAGATGGCCACAAAGCTTATCCTCAGCCCTTGTTCTTTTAGTTTGGTCAGCTAAGAGCAGAGACCTGTGGGTGCATTGGGTAGACCACCTATGCAATGGTCAGTAATAGGGCTTTTCTAATGTCAGTCGTGGTCAAGCTCAAGATGGGATTGGTGGTGAGGACACAATAAAGGTTAATGGAATCAACTCTTTGCAGCTCCTAATTTATTGTGAGACATCAATGATAAATATTTCTTTGCAAACTTGTCTAAAGGACCAGATAGTAAATGCCTTATTCTAAATAAATTAATTCATGTACTGTGTTTGGGGAACACACTTGCCATGGCATCCCTGTGGAGGCCAAGTTTCTGAAGTTGGTTTTCTTCTTTTGCCACATGGACCCCAGGGTCATCAGGTTTGGTGGCAAATACCTTTACCTACGGAGCCATCTGGTTGCCCCCTTTTAACAAACATGTCAAATCTATTCTTAGGATACTGGAGTTTCTCCTGCAGGCAATAGATTCCTGATCTGACACCAACTCTGAACCTTCGTTCTTGAGCATTAAATACAAATGTTACTTAATAAATCCCCCCTCTCTGACCCATGTTTCCCCTGCTAAGAATTTACCAAAGGCAAAAGCAAACAACTCAAGTCCCCATTAGTTAAATCCAAGCCTGTGAAGGACTTAATCAGAATCTATCATTGTATAGACACCATCATTTTAGGGACATCATTCAGAAGAGGTTCTAGCTTATGGATGCCCCCAGTTGGAAAAGGCTTTTTCTTGCATAGCTTTGAGCTCTGACTGGCAGTTGATTGCCAGAACACCGTGGGCAGGGCTTTTGGAGTTAGAGCTATGATGGTTGTCATCAGACATTAAGGTTTCAACATTCTGGGGTGATTCAGTTCAGGGCATCTGCCGAACTGGAAATCGGCTACTTAATGGGTTTCTAGCCAAGTATTTACCAATCTGTCCAAGCATGAAATGCAGGTTCTGCTCCACTATGTAGCCATCCTGGAAGGTGAAATGTTATCTTCTGCTTCAGTACAGGAATCAAGGAAACATTGATGGATGTTTCAAGTGACAGACCAGGGACCATGTTATGACTGCTGAAGATCATGCAGAGGTCTTGCTAGCTGGTATATACAAGACACTTTTTGTTTGGTTTGCCAGATAGTGGCTCAGCTAATTTTTTATTAGAATTTTTTCTAGTATTTAGACTGGAGAAATCCACAAGAAACAGAGATTACTACATTTTACAGAGTAAGAACATCTTATGGATACCAAGCCTGTCTGAGATATGGCAACAGTATCTTTAAATGTCATTGAAATGATGAATGATCTTCAGCTTTTCACTATTCTTATTTATTTATTGTCGTTTCAATAACCTGGATCTTTTTTTGCTCACATAAGCAACACAAATGACCTTGTTTAGGGGAACAGTTTGTATATTTTTTCTTTGTGTTTTTTTTTTTTCAGCATGTTTTTTTTTCTTGATATCTTTTTGCATTGAAGATTGTGGTTATTAAACTACTATCACAGAATTGTTCTTCTGGGGAGTGCCAGAATACATCTGAGAGTTTATGCTAGAAAACAAGGACAGAGTGTGTGGGTTTGTGGGTGTGCACAAACACCCATACATGCACACCTGTGCGGGCATGGGTGAACAGTAGTTTGATCACTGACTGCAGTCAGCGGAACACTCCTCTTGGGGAAAGACAAGGTTTTTGTGTCTTTCAATCCACAACAGGACACTAATAAGCTTCTAAAGGCTCTGTTCAGTCTGACCAAAATGATGATCACAGAAATTGTATCATAAATGGGAATACTTTTGAGAGTTGACTCTGTCAAGAAACGGGTTGGGAGTGGTGGTGGAAGAATCATTCAATGGTTATAAGCATTTGTTCGTTCAGAGGCCTTGAGTTCAATTCCCAGAATGTACATGGTGGTTCTCAGCCATCTATAGTCTAGGTCCAGGGGATTCTGTGCCTTCTTCTAACCTCCACGGCACCAGGGACACATGTGGCATACAGACATACATGCAAGCAAAACACATATAAAAGAAATAAATGGGGCTGGAGAGATGGCTCAGAGGTTAAGAGCACCGGCTGCTCTTCCTCTTCCAGAGGTCCTGATTCAATTCCCAGCAGCCACATATGGCTCACAAGCATCTATAATGAGATATGGTGCCCTCTTCTGGCGTGCAGGTGTACATGCAGGCAGAACACTGTATACGTAATAAATAATAAATCTTTAAGAAAAAGAAATAAATGTTAATATTACATTTAAGAAGGAGGGAGCTAGGCTGAGGATATGGACCAGCGGGGGAAGCACGTACCATATAAGCATGAGGACTACACTTCAGATGGCCAGAACCCATGAAGAAACCGGACAGGCATGATGGCCTGCTCGTGATCCCAGTGCACAGGCTAGAGGAGAGGGCCCTCAGAACACTCTGGCTAACTAGACTAGCCAGATTGTCAAGCTCCAAGTTTTCTGAAAGACTGCACTCGGTGTGTGTACATGCTTCCACATGCGAGTGTACATACATATACATGTGTCCACACATGTGAGGACATGCATGCACATATACACAAAGTAGAATAAGGTCAGGTAGTGAATAGGCTCAAAATGCAAATGAGGGCCCTTGGTGAGAAGGTTTGAGGATTTTCAAGATGGCGGCATGTGAACATCGGATCCAGCCTGGAGCCCTGTGCTTTGTGTGTACACAAAGTCAGCCCCCACTGAAAGGGCTCCCTATACAGTAAAATGTACAGAAAGAGGATCCAGCCAGACAAACAGGATCATGCAGTTACCCTAAACTCTGGATTCTCTTTGAGTGCTTGTCGTTTTTATTAGGGGACAGTTCTTAATAACTGGAGTCAATGTTGGTTGGCACCTCTTGTGATTCAAAGTACAGCCAGTGGAGAGAGTGACCTGGGACATTGTTACCATCCTACAATGCACTAGACTGAGAAGAGCCTGGTCCCAGCTGCCCAGGGTTGGCACCAAGGCTGAGGAAGACTAAGTTCTCCTAAAGATGACTTCTCCTCTAAGGGGCTCAGACGCTGATGGGCCGGTGAATCTGAAACTGAGTACCATTTCTACCCTATATGACTGGCTTTTCTAATTTCATATGTGGATAGTGGTAAGGGTGTCTGCTGTGCACGGCTGTGCCGGTCACATGACCTGGTATGTATAACACACTGGTAGGAGATTTCACAAATGCGCTCTGCCTGGTGGGAGCTGGGCCAGAAAGCAGCTACTCTGCTTGAAGCTCTGGGGGAGTGGGACGGAAACAGGCAATGCAGGGAGTTTGGTGGATGGGCTGTATGATCAATGGAGGTGGCGCACTGTCAAAGAGTAGAATGAAGAGGTCTTGTCTGTGGGGCAGAGGTGGGATGAGCTCCTAACAAGGACTCCACAAATACGCGCACGTACACCTGCTCTGCCTAGCAAAATCTAAGCAAGTAACAAACACTGGCAGTGTGTCCATCTGCTGCAGGCACCCTGCTGCCAGCCTGGCACTCTGCTCTGAATTTAGTCTCAGAGTAGAGACATGAAAATGAGTTATCTCTTCTTTGCTGGTATGTGTTTGGATGTCTGCATCTACTGAGTTGGATCCGGGGAATCGAAAGGGTCAATTCGATTGTGTACATGCATGCAGAGGCAGGGGCCATACCTGGATGTAATTCGTCAGGAGCTAGCCATCTTATGGTTTCTGAGATCGTCTCATCATTGGCTCGCTGATTAGGTGAGCGGACTGGCTGGCAAGCACTACAGATACGCCTATCTCTGTCTTCCCAGCACTAGGATTTTTGCTTTATGCATTACTTTTTAAGGTTTTGAAGTGCGCATGTGTGTTCTTGCAAGCATGTGTGTGCATACAGGTGCTCCTTGAAGGCTAGAGGAGGGCATTGGGTCCCTGAAACACCAAGCTCTAGGCAGCTGCAAGCCACCAGACATAGGTGGTGAGAACCAAACTTGGGTCCTCTCCAAGGGCGGTACCTGCTTTTAACCACCAAGCCATCCTTCCAGCCAGCATTAACTTTAGAAGCCACCCTTTGAAAAAGTGGCTGGTGCACAAACCCACAAACCTCTGATTGCCAGGACTAAGGCCATATTTGTCTGTAATAAACTCTGTGTAGGCACAAGGCTCATAGCTTTGCTGGATGGACACAATACTACATTAGAAACAGAAAACAAAAGAATAAAAAACAACAAAAAATGCCCAACGGCAAATTCACTCCCCTCCTCCCAATGCCCATACCAGGGCCAGGTACCAAGCAGGTCTGTCTTAAAAGGCATGGGATGCCCGCCGCCTAATGATGTCTCTTACAAAGTGCAGGTGGAAAGTTTTTTCCATAAGAAGGCTCCCGAAACGAAGGGAGCAATGGCTTTGTTTTATGCGTGTGGCTGAGGACTCATATGGCTCTGAATAAATTGATGTGAATCACTTTCATTTCCCATGAAAATAACCATTGGAGTGCATCTGGTGCATGGCAGAGAGCTACACTTGGCAGTTTGGCCCCAAATGGTTGATTTCACAAGCAGTCTGCTCGTCAAAGCTGTAAGCCACAATGGAGGCTTTGTCTCAGCCAGCTTCCGGCGGCTCACCAAGTCATGTGTCCTTTGTGTGGCTTTTTCTTAGCAGGAAAGAAATCAGTCTTCCTTCCTTCCTTCCTTCCTTCCTTCCTTCCTTCCTTCCTTCCTTCCTTCCTTCCTTCCTTCCTTCCTTCTCTCTCTCTCTTCCCTTCCCCCATTTCTTTTTCTTTCTCCCTTTTCTTCTTTTTATTTATTTATTTCTTGAACATGTATGTACACTTTCATGGACATATGTACTCACATGTCTGGGTAGAATGTGTGTGAGTACATGTGTGGAGGCCAGATGTCAACCTTGAATATCATTCCTTAGGTGCTGTTTACCTTGGCTATTTCTGTTATTGTTTTGTTTGAGACAGGGTTTCTGCAGTGGCAGGGAGCTCCTCATGCAGATGACAGAATATTTCTACTCAGACTCTTTGAAGCATTCCCATTTGGTCAGTTCATTCATCAAGCATTCAGCATCCACTTTCTTTGTATTAAGTGCCTACTATGTGCCTGGAATCCTGGAAGGCACCAGGTTTAAAAGCCTGCTCAAGAGACCTTTGCTCTGAGGAAGGAGAATGCTGCTCAGAAGAGAACATGCTCTCCTCTGTAGAGAAAGCAGTGCCATTGTGCAAAGAGAGCATGGCGTGGCCAAAAGGTGGGCTTGTAACTACCTCTCAGACACGGAGGAACAGAGCAATGGCCTTTTATTCAAAGTGAAGCTGCCAGCCTTGGTGCAGTGCCACCTGGAGTACAGAAATGCACGCAGTGAGTTGATGAATGAGCTGTAGAACTGGGAGTGCAGACTCCAGGCAGAGAGATGGGGCCTGGAGGGAGGGAGCTGTGAGCAGAACACTGAGCTGGACGGCTTGGTTGGACAGGGTGCTAATTAGAGCCAGAGAAGGCTGTTCCAGCTGGCTCTCTGCTGTGAGTCTGCATGCTTTCTCTCTTTCTCCATTTCCACCACTATTCCTGGAGCTAGGAACTGGTTTTTAAACCTCATTTAGTTTATTTTTACATAAACACATGCATGTAAAATTTAACTAAGTGTAAAATTATGATCATATACATGCTTAATTCTGCGTTTTTTTTTCCTTCTCATTCTCTGTGTGGATCAAATTTCCCACACTCTTTCTTTATCAGAAACTCCTAAAACTTGTTAAGGAACTCATGTGTAGCCAGGCTTGGTGGCATAGGACTGTAGTCTTATCTCCTTGGGAGACAGGAGGATTATGTTTTCAAGGACTGGATGAGTTAGAGGGAGTTCAAGTCTGACGAGGGTGATATGCTAAGATTCTGACACAAAATTAAAGACCAAAAGACCTGGAGGTGTAGTTCAGTAGGAGAACAGGTGCACAGGTTGTGTGGGACCCCAGGGCCAACCCCAGTCCACATGAAGGAAAGGAAGGAAGGAAAGAACCCACATGTACCCCGTTTTCATAAAACCCCACACTGTACAGAAATCCCAATCGACATATACATACACATACATAGATAACAAGGAATGGACTTACAGGGGTCATTGTCAGCTTTAGAAAATCACCATCATGTGACACAAATGAAAGTTTGCTGCAGATTTTCTCACTTAACAAGGAATAGCCAGTGGAAAATAGCATATAAATAGAGTTCAAATTCAGGTGTCTGCTGTGGCATATTTATAAATAAAGTTTTATTGCAGGATGGTTATGCTCCCATTTATTCATATTCCATTGCATCTATTTTACACAGAGAAACAGCAGAAGTTGTGTAGCTGTGGCTTGGGACTGTTTGTCTGTGTGGCCTATTTGTCAACATTAGTGTCTAAAGTGATTTTCCAGGGTCTGGAGAGATAACACATTTATTAATCGTATCAATGGGAATATTGAATTACTTTCTGAATTGATTAATGCCTTCAACATATTTCTGCATATGAAT
Source organism: Psammomys obesus (assembly GCF_907164565.1). NCBI lineage: Eukaryota > Metazoa > Chordata > Mammalia > Rodentia > Muridae > Psammomys > Psammomys obesus. The sequence goes on along the minus strand of NW_026596234.1, from coordinate 7,461,330 downwards.
TTGTATCTAATGTTATGTTTATGGGTGTGATGCTATCTACCTACTGGTGGCCACATCCTTAAAAAAAAATGGCTTCTGTTCCCCCAGTAGCCATCAACTCCTAACAGTTTTTCAGCTGGGGTTGGAGCCATAAGAGCCCAAGCCATGTCCATGCTGGAGTGCTGATTGGCTTAATCTTGAGCAGGCAACCGTGGCTGCTGTCAGTCCACGAGTGCAATGGCCATGCCATGTCCACAAGTCAGCATTCTGTGGCACTTTCTGATATACCGGCTCTCACATTCTCTCCACGCCCTCTTCCACAGTGTTTCCTGGACCTCGGGGAGGTTGGTAGAGTTGTCCCATTTACGGAAGGACACTCACCAATTACCTGTCGTTGGCACTTTGACCAGTTATGAGTCTCCGTGTTGACTGCTGCCCACCGCAAAAGGAAGCGCCTGTGAGCAAAGTTCAGAATAGCACTCATCTATGGGCATAAATACAATTATTTCAACAGCTCTTTGACAATATCTACATCTAACAACATAAACATTTTGCCTGGTGTTTGAGACAGGCTTTTCCTAGCAAACTCTGCATGGCTTTGAACCTGAGGTCCTGCCTCAGCTTCCTGAGGGCAGGGAGTACAGGCGTGTGTCCACCACAAGCGACACCTTGCCTCTTCTTGGTGATAATCAGCTCCATTTCCCAGAGGAGGAGGCTGAGGCCCCAATGCCTAATGACTCTTAAGGGACACAGAGCCTTGGCTTTGCTGTCAGTCACCTGTAAGGAGGGAGCACTTTTGGGGAGACTTCTCCAAGTTCAGCACATAAAGAGTGTGAATGACTGTGTGTGGGAGTGTGGTAAACCATCGGCGCTGTGAGGCTGAGGGCCAGGAAGACGCTGTGGCTCTCAGCTTTGTGACCAGGGTTGGTGAGCAGCAGGTCCCTGGGTCCTGTTCACTGTGTTTCAGCAGGTGAGAGGAGGGCATTGCTGGGCACAGCTTCCTGTGTCTCTCAGCAGGTGCCTTTATGATAGCATTGGAATCTCCATTTCTAGAGGTCCCCAGGGCAGGAAGCACGTGTTGAGAAGTGGGCTTCTCACAGTGAGTGGTGAGTGGGTCCAAGGACGTGGATCCTTGGTCCAGAATAACAGGAAGAAGATGGAGTGTGCCCTTAAGATCAATGACGGTCTCAAACACAGAGCAGAATGGGAGCTACGTGCTTTAATACACTTTACAGGTATAAAAAATATCCACAGTAAGGCAAGGCTACGTACGACATCATCGCACAGGGAGCAAAGTGTCAACTTGGGCACAATTTCCTACTTGGCTAAATGTAGTGATGTGTGCCGCCTTTACCAGCATACTGGCCATGGATGTTTCTGCTATTTTGAGTGCTTAGGAAATCAAGAGCTTGTTGGGAGTTCTGTCATTGGAAAGCAGTGGATAAATCCTCTTCTGTTTAATTTTGGCCAGCAGAGGGAGGAGAGAGTGCCCAAGAGCTGGTCTCAGTGCCATGACCCTTACTGACCCCCCTCTCCACCATGTGGTTGCCCCACAAAGATCACAGGAAAATTGCTCAGCAATGTCTGTGTCTCCTGGGTTCCAAAGAACTGGTTGCTGTCACTTAGCCTAGTGATTAGCATTTTAAGTAGTTTGTATTGATTGACTGAACCTGCCTCTTCAAGGGGAAAGAGCCCGGAAGAATGAAGCAAGGGTATTTATCTCAATCCATAACGCCAGACCAAACTCTACAAGATGTATTAGTGAGAAGCTACGACATGCATTAGTGAGAACCCGCTGGGGTGTTTGACAAACCTCGGAAATGTAGATTTGTCGGGCGCCATGCACATTTGCGCACTGCACAAGCACACACTTGTTTTTCAATGCCTTCTGAAGAAAATCCCTGTGTAAGACTCTTGTTCTTGTTTAAGGGGGGCCATTTGACCATTTGGTCTGGACTCTGTAGAAGCAAACCTGAAATTTAAGATCTGGTTCAAAACCCATTTCCCCATCACAAAATAAATGAGCACGCCTTTCAGCTTAGAGACTTGAGATTGCACTGGGATGCTGTGAGAGTCCTTTTTCCACTTCTGGCTTTCTTTGCTAGTGCCCATTGGAGGGGAGTGGACGGCTGGGACTAAGAGATGGGATGAGTGGGAACTTGTCACCCCACCATGCTACGTGGAATACAAAGGCATTTGTCCCTTTAAGTGTTTTCAGGGAGCACGACTACCCACCCCCCTTCCTGTTTCTGGGAGGGAGAAATACCCATCCAGCCCTCAGTGTGTTATTCAGAGTTGCCAAGTCCTTTCAGCGAATGAACAGGGTGGTATGCAAATAGGCGAGGGGTAGGATTTGATATGAGATGCATTCATTTCAGAATGAACATGGCATAAAATATAAATAGTGCCAAAGAAGTTGTTCTTTCAGTTATTCCTTGGATCTCTCCCATACTCCCACACACCCCTTGACCTTATGTTTCTTTCTTTCTTTCTTTCTTTCTTTCTTTCTTTCTTTCTTTCTTT
>NW_026596234.1:7390710-7458818 GCF_907164565.1 Psammomys obesus | reverse complement strand
TTTCTTTCTTTCTTTCTTTCTTTCTTTCTTTCTTTCTTTCTTTCTTTCTTTCTTTCTTTCTTTCTTTCTTTCCTTTATAAATAGACATAAGAATTTATGGCATCTCAGATTAGTGTAATAAATAACTTTTTAATAAATGCTATTGAAAAATATATTTATCAAATTACATTGCTTTGATATTATATATAGTCTTATACAGATAAGGCTAGATCACACTGAGAAAAACTATCAAAGGATGTAAAATTTAAATTCAAAATACAAAAGTAGGTGAATGCAAGAAGAAATTGTTTATAACCTTGGAATAAAGAAAGTTTTCTAATGTGACTGAATTTCCCAGGAATCATAAAAAAAATGAACAATTTATACTCCATAAAAATTTATCTTCTGTAAAGAAAAAAAAGGCACAAAAGTCAGAAGATGACTCACAAAATAGGGGAAAGTACATGCAAGCCTCCTCTTTTTTTTCACTTTTTAAAATTTTATTTATATTTTTATAAATTATAGTTTATTCACTTTGCAGCCCTGCTGTAGCCCCCTCCCTTATCCCCTCCCAATCCCACCCTTCCTCCTTTATCTTCTCTCATGCCTCTCCCTGACTTTATGTTTCTTTTTTTATTGTTAATTTTTATTTTTTATATTAATCAGACCTTATGTTTCTAATAAATTGATTCATCCCACAAATATGAAAATGTCCCCATACTTACAGGAGTACATTCCAAGATTCCATGATCCCTGAGAGATGTCTGATGCCATTGCTACTGACTAACTACACACACACACACACACACACACACACACACACACACACACACGTATATTCTTTTAGGGAAAGATCGTAGTTATGGATACATATTGAGGAAGTGCAGACTATGGCTAGATAGTATTTAAATTTATATTAGTGACAAACTCACTCAGAGCCTACATAGCAAATTGCTACTCCTTGTCTTTAAATTCATTTTCTATACTTTCTCAAAGACTCATCTTTTTCTTTTCTTGGTGATTACAGTTTAGTCTGTTGCACAATAGCCTGCAGGTGAGGGCTCTTTAAGAATGAAAACGAAATCACCACCTCACGGCTGCCGTGAAATGGCAGCGACATTTAAAAGTAATTTTTGAATCAGTTGAAACCATCTTTTTGTGCAAGTTAAAATTAAATTTTAAAGTCCATTGAAAAACTGGTCCCTGCAACAGCTACCTCTATATCGGCTCTCAGAATGAAAAACTGGGGTCAGCAAGGAAAAGGGTGTCAGGAAGTAGAGTGGGTCACCTTAAGACGCAGTGTCTCATCTGCCAAATAAAGCATGGCCAGAAAACAAGCAACACAAGTCACTGCGCAAGGAAGGCGTGAGCTGCAGCAACATGGAACACAACAGGTTCAAAGATGTCAGGACAGCCTGTGCTGGAGAACATGGAGAGGGGGATGTCATAACTGTACCCATTCATCATCTAGTTTGTACTGCAGGAATACTACGGGTGCACATTTTATCTTATTTTTAATCGTATGTGTGGGTGTGCACAGCCACTTGCAGGTGCCTTGGGAGGCCAGAAGAAGGTGTTGGAACCCCTGGAGCTAGAGTAACAGGTAGTTGTGGGGTGCTCAACAGTGGGTTCTGGGAATGGAACTTGAGTCCTTGGCAAGAACAGTATGCACTCTTTTTTTTTTTTTTTTACTCTTTTGAGATTTTATTCATTTTTTATTTTGTATGTATATGAGTGTTTGCCTGGGTATACATCTATACACCGTGTGTGCTCAGGGCCCAGAGAGGCCAGATGAGGAAGTTACATCCCCTGGGACTAGAGTCAGAAAACTGTGGGTCACCATGTGGGTGTTTGGGAATCGAACCCAGATCCTCTGGGAGATCAGCCAGTGCTCTTAACCACTGAGCCATCTCTGAAGCCCATACATATGCACCTTTTAAAACAGGTAGACAAGAAATACGCCAGCGTGTTCACAGGCTTTATCTGTCTCTCTTTGTTGTTTGCTTGGAGCTGATTTAAGATCTACCTTAAGATATGCTCTTGTACTTCCTAAGCACAACAGAAATATATCAATTGTGTGAGAGAGCACAATATATTACAAGTCTGGAAACAGGTCATAAATATCACAAATATTGGAATACTTTCCCCTTCTTGCTGCCAGACAAAATATTTTCAGATCCTGTACAAAGCCTTCTTGGAGTAGGGATAGAATCCGAGCATGCTGCAACTTCTTTAATTTATTCCTGTTTCTCTCATTGCTCTGTGAGTGCACAGAAAGCTTCAAAAAGGTTTTATTCTATCTCTTCTGTTTACTTACTTAGCATGTGTCTGTCTGTTGCTGTGATTAAATACTGACCAAAAACAATTCGGAGTTAGAAAGGGTTTATTTGGCTACAGGTTATAATTCACCATTGAGGGAAACTCAAGGCAAGAGCCTGGAGGCAGTAACTGAGATAGAGGCCATGAAGGAGTGTGGTTTATTCGTTTGCTCGTGGCTCATGGTCAGCTACCTTTCTATACATCCCAGGCTACCTGCCTGGGGATTGTGCCTCCCACAGTAGGCTGGGCCCTCATATATCAATCGGCAATCTGAAAAGGCTCTCCAGGCTAATTTGATGGATGCCATTCCTCAACTGAGGGTCCCTCTCCCTGGAAGTGTCAATTTGACAACAAAACTAACCAGCGCATGGGAAATGGTGTTGGGAGGAAATTTAATTGTGACACAGATAGACAAACAGATAGAAGCTGGAGATACCAATGGCCAGGACAGGGAATGCCAAGAGACAGCTAAGGGTAGAGTAAAAGGAGAAAGTGCAGTAGCTGAGAGTTACTCTTTTCTCCTTCCTTCTCCCTCTTTCTCCCTCTTTCTCCTTCTCCCCTCTCTTTGTCTCTCTGTCTCTCTCTCAGACTGTTGTCTCATCTGACTCAACTTTGCTATAGTTTATGCTGAAAACATCCTGGAAATTTGTTGTAAACACACACATTCACACATAAACAGACATACATACAATGTGTATATACACACACATACACACAAGTACACATGCATTTACACACACACACAACTGAGGATGTTATCAGAGTTGCATAGGCTTGGCTGGGGATGCAGCTCAGCTGGTAGAGTACCTGCTGAGCATGAGGGAAGCCATGGTCTTGATCTCCAGCACCGTATGAACCAGTTGTGGTAGCACATACCTGTAGTCTCAGCACTTAGGGGGCAGAGGCAAGAGAAGCAGAAGTTCAAGGTCATCCTTGACAATATAGTGAATTGGAGGCCAGCATCAGCTACACAAGACCCTATCTTAAAGAAGGGAAGGAGGAAGGGAGAAAGGGAGGAAAGGAAGAAGTGACGAAAGGAAGAGAAAGGAGAGAAAAAAGAAGGAAAAGAATTACATAAGCTTCGGAGGTCTCTTAGGTAGAAAACACACACAGATGCAGGTATGGCTCCTGACTCATTTGACCCCACTGTCCAACTGTATCCCGAGCCATCCTTTCGGGGCTGGGTTGAATGGATGAACAATGACAATATTGTTTGCACATGGTCATTGCCTGAGTCCTCCTTGGGTTATTTCTGACCGCAACCAGGGGAAAGTCAGTCAGCCCAAGAAGGATGATCTCAGGACCCTGAGTCTGGTTATCTGCCAGGTGAGGATGCACATTTGCTTCTGACCAGGGTCACAGCAGGACTCGAGACTGACTGTATCGGGCAAGAATTCTACCCAGCCACGCTGCTCTATTTTTCCAAACAGCTCTGCTGCAGAAGCAAATGTCTGCCGGAGAGCAACATGAGGCAGGATTACAGCCAAAGCCCCTGCCGCTGTGCACTCCTGGGCTCAGATTCACAAAAGGCACAGGGAACACATTCCTGTCAGTCAGATGAAGGATCCAAAAATGCTGGCAGGTAGAGGGTGGGGTGGATGGGAGGAGTCAGCTGCTGTTACTTTCCAGGTCCTGTGTGTGCCTAATAGCCTGGTCATTAAAATGTTTTCTTTCTCAAGAGGGTTAGTAGTGTTTTCTTACTAGAGGAAGGGACCCCAGCAGACAATGTCGCTTTCACTGCAAGTGTTGGAATGACTCCTCAAGGATCTGCTAAGGCACTGCCACTCACCTCACTTGCTTCTGACCGGTGGCCATTCAGGTCTCCAGAGAAAGTTGCAAATAGCCAAGAATAGTTACGAATGCAGCCCAGTAAACATCTATAAACTTTATGGGACTTTATTTCTGCTACTTTTGAGGGGTTACCTCAACTGTGCCATTCTCAAGTTTTGCAAATGACAATGTCATGTTATGATATCAGATGGTTAGAATGTGCCCAGGCTCTAACTTTTCCTGACACTACTTGACTGGGAAGAGAAACACTAACCCGTGATCTCACACACTTTGGGTAACTTGTATCTTAGGTACAACAAGCTAATTTTACAGCTTTGGTAACAACTTCCTTGAGATAGAAGCATCCATTATCATCTTGGTCTATAGAGGACAGGCACACATCTCTTTAAGTTATGTAGTTAATGTTTTATATTTAGAACCGCGAGGCTGTAATTAATTCTAGAACAGCCTTACTATCTCCTAGGAAAACCCTGTCTCCTTTGCACATCAGGCATTTCTGCTTTTCCCAGGGATTCACTTCTCCTGAGAATTTCATGTAAATGGAAGTATATGAATCTGATGTTATTTATGGAGGCGCCTTTCACCAAGTGCAATTATTTCAGGTTCAAAGATGTGATCACATGCATCCGATCTGCTTTTAGTTATTTTTTTTATTACAATATGACTTTTTTAAAAAAGGTTCATTTATTTTGTTTTTATTTTGCCTACTTACATGTCCGTGTACCGTGGGCATACAGTACCATGGGGACCAGAAGAGGGTGCCGTGTCCCCTGGAACTAGAGTTACAGATAGTTGTGAGCCGCCATGTGGGTGCTGGGAACTAGACTGGGGTCCTCTGCAAAAACAGCCAGTGCTCTTGACTGCTGTGTCATCTTCCCTGTCTCTCCCGATAATTTTGTTAATTTTTCTATGGTTCATTTACTGCCCTTTACAACCCGGGGAATAGACATGGAAGAACAAACTACTCTTTCTGGTAGCATGGTCCTTTCAGTACATCTGAAACCCCAGCCATGTACAGGTTCAGTGCATGCGTTTCATGTATTGGGTATTTCATGGCACTGCACAGCATCTGGACTCCCTCAGTCTGGGTTAGAAAGAGCCATGTGTGCATCCCGATGGCATAAAGAGAAGGTGGGATATGGAAGTGCAAGGAATTTGTGGTCTGCAGTAGGCAGAAGACCACTTGACAGGCACTAGCAAAACGATGAAACGGTTCGAATGAGAACAGAACTCTGAGGTGAGTTAGACCTACGTAGCTCTTTGGAGGGAAATGGAGAGGTGTCATCTCTGGGGCAGATTTCAGGAGGGCATGTGGGTATCAGGATGCTGGAAGTGGAGAGGACCCTCAGGCTTGGGGGCAGAAGTGCGATGGCATCCAGTCATGGTTGGAAGTGGCTGAACTGAGAGGTGAAGGCAGTGGCAAGGCACAAGACTAGAGTAAGAGATAGAACACCACCTTCGAGCAGCTGCCCCTTTTGCTGGGCAACACTCTGTTCCTCAGCTGGTTAACTTGAGAGACTAGATTGTCCAGCGTGCATGCCTCATGCGGACACAGAGACAGAACAGAAGGTGGTTTCCTTCTTGCTATGGTTCCATGTACAGTAGAGCCAAGTGTGTGTTAGGAGGGATGGGACATGAGTGCATGGGTCAGGCAGGATGTATGGTTTGTCCCCGTTCACACACGGTTTGTCTCTCTTCCCACAGAGAGAGCTCGGGTGCACTGGGTAAGTTGGAGGAAAGTCCATTATAGTGTTGAGGCTGGGAAGCTCTGCACAAAAAGGGAAGTCAAAGGCGATCTAGACAAAGCCCTTTACAGCTGCCTCAGACAGTAGCTCTTGGTAAACTGGGGATGAGCAAGGTGCCATGGCTATCCTGGAGAGGGATGTGGCCACGCCACACAATCTTGCTGATGTAGCCACACACTTACCAGTGCCCACATTTTGAAAATATCACTTCTGCCATCCTTCCTACCTGGACCTCTTCCTACCAGCTGTGGTGGCTAATAGACTGTAGGATCACCTGGGAGATGGGTCTCTGGTCATGTCGATGGAGGATTATCTTTATTGTATTGAGGTGGGAAGGCTTTCCCTCTGTGCGAGGCACCCTTTCCCGCAGCAACGATCCTGGAGAGTATAAAAAGGAGAACAAGAGTGGAGCTACAGCAGAGTTCATCCCTCCATCTCCTGACTGTGGATTTGACGTAACCAGCCGCTTGCACACTGTCGGCATGTACCTTCAACTATGAGCTAACATAAACTATTTCTCCCTTAAGCTGTGCTCCTCAGGGTATTTGTGTCACTGCACAGAAACATTTCCAACCAGGATGATATTCTCCATGTTCTGTAATTTCCCAGAAGCCAGGCCCAGCCTTCATGGACTGCCCAAGCTGGACCACAGTGTACCAGTGACTGCACACGAGCCTATGGCTGTCAGTGACCTTCCCCTAACCTGAAGCTTCCACACCTCGGTGAATGGAAATCTTCCAGGAATGCCACTGTCCCATTGCAGCAGGAATCCCCAGTGCTTTGCAAGGCTGGAGGAGGTTCTTATTTTCCAATGTGCAAGTATCAGATAGATGGTTGAACAGCCACGTGGTGCGGAAGTGTGGAAAGTGTTTTATAAAGGAGAAAGGTCCAGTTTGCTCCAGCTACCCAAATGCAAATGCTCTGATATGGCTGCTAATTGATATTCCTGTGAGTCGTGCCCATGACCACTGATCCTGCAGCTCTGTGACCAACTGCCATAAGCATGGAGGAGCACCAATCCCTCCCCACCAATCCCTCCCCACAATCCCCCCCCCCACCAATCCATCACCAAGTAGCTCGGGGACAGCCACTTGGTGATGTGCACCATTCAGTTGTTTTCACATTGTCCAGCGACACAGTCCTTTCTTGTCGCTTCTCTCCAAGGGCAGTGTTTAAAAACTGGTCCTTTCATAGAATTGGATATTCTTTCAAAGGGCTGAGGGAGGGATAAGAAGCCAGGCTCTGTGCTGTTCTCCACAAAACATGACACCAGTGTCATTTCATTATTGTTACTAAATAAATAAGCTTTCTAAAAATACCTCCAGATAGTGCCAGGCCATCGAAATGTATTTGCAGTAATGTAACAAATAATTAGAAATGACTGCTATTTCCCAAGGGTTTCTTTTATATTAAAATTTTATTATATTAAGTATAATCTTATATTAAGAAAATCAAATCACGAGGGTGCCCATACTAATCTTTCTCCTTCCTCCAGCTCTCACATTACATGCAAAAGAGGTCAGATGTCACCAATCACCGGTCAACACTTGATTTTCTTTCTGGGGAACTTTTCTTGAGGGCAGAAAAGGCCACAGATGCTTCCTCCAGGCTCAGCCCTGGTACATCCTTCCCACCTTCCAGCCCCAGAGTCCATTTTTATGGAATACTGTCTCGTGAAACCCCATGCTTTCTAATGTCATGTGGGGACATATTTTGGTAACGATGCAGTTATGACAGGGACCAGAAATTCAATCCGGCAATAGTGAAGCAGCGCATATAAATTAAATTATCTTGGAGTGATTGCTTATTATCTTTTTTTGCAAGTTGAGTCACATCAGCTGCAATGAGTTTTGGTCTCCAGGATATGACGCTTAATATCATTTGGTTTTATTGAGGGAATGTGCAGGCATTATGTTTGAAACTACCCAGTCTGAAGGGATATGTACAGGAAGTTCCTTTCTTTAAAAGAAAAAAATTTAAGTGGGCTTTGCAGATCACCATCATTATCACCACTGTCAACCTTGTCACCCCATCATAAGCAACATCACCGTCACTACCACCGTCGTCATCGTGACCACCATCTTCTCCATCACCATCATTATGACTACCACTATCACCGTCTTCACTACAATTGTTATCACCATCCTCATTATCGCCATCACTACAACCACAACCACCACCACCATCATCAACATCGTCACCATCACCAGCACCACAGTCATCATTATCATCATCCCCATCCCAATCATCATCACCTCCATCCTTATCATCATCATTATCATCATCTCCATCATCATCATCATCCCCATCATCATCATCATCCCCATCATCACCTCCACTTCTTTCCCTATGCTTAGTTTTTCCCAGGCAAGGGCAAACATGCATCCTCTCATCAAATTCTCATGCAGCTCTGCAGGGCAGGTACTTAATGCCGCTGACAGCTATGGTCTGCTGCTCTTCCTTCTTGATACAACATACACACCTGTTTCCTTTCCTGTTACTTACTTCTTCTGTTTCCAGGGAAAACTGTTTCCCTTTGTGTCTCTTGGTGTATCCTTTTGTGTCTATCAGCAACTAACTGCTGCAGGCCTTGACTGAGTGATACTTAGGCAACTTCCAGTTTTTTTTACTGATCACAAAGCATATACTGATAAACATCCTACACAAATCCATGTCTTGGGCAATATTTTCTCTCTCTCTCTTTTTAAAGAGCTACAATGGCTTCCCCAGTGCTCAAGCACTGATGGTATCAAGTTAGAAAGCAGTAACTTGCTGGGTATGGTGGCTCACACCTTTAATCCCAGCACTCAGGAGGCAGAGACAGGTGGGTCTTTGTGAGTTGGAGCCCAGCTAGGGCTACACAGAAAAACCCTATCTCATCCTCCCCCGACTCCACCCCCAAAAAGAAAATAGTGACTGTGCCCTGCTATGAGAAGCTGTACTGTGTATACTTGAGACCAGTGCTCAGACGGGACAGTGTGCAAGAACAGCTTCACTTCAACAACCCATCTCGTACATGGGGTCCTAGCTGCTTTTCTCTGGAGTGTCTTTCTTGTGTGGTAGGTCCCCTGCTGTGGCAGAGCAGGCCTGCCTCTGATCTTCTCAAGACCCTGGATGCTTGTGTTGGCCCCTTTGCTCCCTCAGCGCCTAGAACAGTGGACAGCTGAGCGAAGGCACCTTGGCGGAGCAGACAGGTTGCTTTTGTTTTCTGACAGTGGCGACAGGTCCAACTCAATCAGCTGAGGTTGGCCTGGATCACAGTGAGGCTTGTCTAGCCATCACTCTCTTTTCCTGGTTGCCTCGCTCTCATTGGCCTCTGTTCACCATCACATCCTTTCTTTGTTCTTCCAAGACGGTCTCTGCTTCCTTTTCTCCCTCCATGAAAAGATGCTTTCCTTAAGCACTGATTTCTTGTATACCTACTAGACTTCAGGAAATATTCTAGATTCAGAGGATAAAGTAACTACCATAATTGCCACACATCCTCAGCTCAGCTCTATTGATGGATACATTTAATAGAAGTGCAGATGACTACATTATTTTGGCCTGGCATGGGTGACCTGCTTAACCCCAGAATGGGTAGTAAGGTCACATGCTAAGGGCTAGAAGGGTTGAGCTGAGGGGCAGTGTGGCCCCCAAAGGGGAGTTGGGGTTGCCAATAGGATGAAGCATGGAGCTGAAAAGCAGGCAAAGTTAGAGATCGCCCACTACCGAAAGTGGATCCTTAGTGTGCAGACAGCTGGTTCTGTGGTTCGGACACTCCCGCCCTCGTGTGTCCCACTCTCTCCTCCCGCAGGTCTCTGTGAGGCTCTGCCTGGCTGACTCACCTCTCTCTCTCTCCTCTCTGATCCCAGCTCCAGATGAAGATGAGCGAGCGGGCCGCCTCGCTGAGCACCGTGGTGCCCCTGCCCCGCAGCGCCTACTGGCAGCACATCACAAGGCAGCATAGCACAGGGCAGCTGTACCATCTGCAAGGTAAGCAGAGCGCACTGCCTGCCTGCGTGGGGGCCTGAGCCCGGCTGCTCACACCAGGGGCTGGTTAAGCTGCTGTGTGCCACTGTGCCACCTCCCAAGTTGAGCATCTCTATCGGGGCCTCCCGACCCTGGATACTTCACCTTTCTGGATTCCGGGTCCTCAAAGGTTTGCTTCTATCAATGGCATCCTCAGGGAATTTGTTTAAAATGTAGATTCTTGGGCCCTTAGCCACAACAGTCCTGGGCCTTGATGTACCACCTAATGGCCCAGCAACTCGTCTTTTTAAGGGACACCTGTGCGAAGTTTGGCCGAAGGCTAGAGTCCTGGTTCTAGAAACAGTCCTCTGGGCTCAAGATTAATGGGTCAGCATTACTAGGGAAGTGCTAGATATGCAAATTTTTGAAACTTTCTCCAGGCATTCTAAAATAGAAGGGGGCAGGGCTCCTCCAGCCTACAGTGCTTACACAAAACCCCAGGAGTTTTTTCTGAACACTCTTGGCAGGAAACACTGTTTGTGGGGCATCCTTGATGCAGGATTTGGATGGTGAGCACAGTGCCTACACTAGAAAAGGGCGTGCCCAAGACTGAACTCACTGAACCTATGACTGCAGCATCCCAGCTCTGTTTCTGTTGCTGTGACAAATACCCTGAGCATGAGCAACACAGGGGAGAGTTTATTGAAGCTTACAGATCCAGGCAGTAGTTCAAGGCAGGAAGTCCAGCAGCAGGTCACATAACACCCACATCCCAAAAGCAGAAAGGAGACTCAGTGGGACCCAGGGATGTGGCTCAGTTGGCAGACTGAGGCATGGTCTCAAGCTCCTTGCCTGCTGACTCAGCAAGCTTGCTTCACTTTTATACAGTCCAGGACCCAAAGTAGGAAACAGTATCACCCACAGTGGGCTGGGTCAGTTAACAGGACAATTCCCTGCAGACATGCCCACAAGCCAACCTAGACAGAGAATTCTTCAACTGAGAGTCTCTTTTTGGGTGATTCTAAATAGTGGCAGGCTAACATTTTAAGCTAAGCACCACATGTAGGGATGGATGGATGGATGGTTGGATGGTTGGAAGGATGGATGGGTGGATGGATGGTTGGTTGGATGGATGGATGGATGGATGGATGGTTGGATGGATGGATGAATGGTTAGATGGATGGATGGATGGATGGATGGCTGATCACAGAAAAAGGTATCCTTTGTCATCATTGTCAGCTCTGTGCTCTAGCCACATCTTCTGCCCTTCAGCCCTTCTTGCTGGCATCCCTCCCTCTCCTGGCACATGTTTTTTTTTTTTTTTTCTGGACTAGAGTACTGTCCCCACAATTCTACCTTGTTCCTCCTCACTTTCCAGGCCTCTCCTGAGCGTCCCTGGATGTCCAGGGACTATTTTACTGTTGCTGGTACACAAACCTGGTTAGTGGCACATCTGAGATGGAGGAGCGAATCTCCTCAACTGGAACCAGATCACAGTTTGAATTTCATTGTTTCGTCACATGACCGCTTTGTTAGACATGGCTGCCCTTCTGGGAAGCAATAATGTCCAGGAGGGCAGTGTGTCACATCTGGTTCTCTCCTGTTGCCTTCTGTGTCTTGCCCAGGGTCACCATCATTTAATAAAAGGTAGGATGTGAGAAAGCCCCAAGTCTTCTTTCTTCCTGAGATAGGGTCTCATGTAGCCCAGGCTGGCTCCAAACTCATTATGTAGCCAAGGAGGACCTTGACTTTCCTGCTTTTGTCTCCGTATCCTGGTTGTTGGGACTGTGACGCTGTGCCTGGGGGACGGAACCCAGGGCTTTGTGCATGCTAGGCAAGCAGTCAACCAACTGAACCACCTCCCCAGCCCCACTGAGCCCTCGTGATCCCATGTCCTCCAAGCTGCATTCATCAGCAATGTGTGTGTGTAGATGTTGAAAAAAAAAAATGGATCTTGAGTGTCTGGATCAAGAACCAAGGGAAGGGCCAGCTCTGCTCAAATTACCTATGTCAATGGAGTTCAAGCTGAGGTTTTCTGACATCTCTAAGTGATTTATCTGAAAATCACACAGACCTCTAAAGGAGCATTTAGCAAACCAGTTTGAGGGAAAAAAAAAAAAAAATCTCACTGTCCCAAATTTAGGCTTAGAATGCCACCTACTGGTAAGCCTGGAAATAGAGTTTTATTATAACATCTGGCTCTGACTTAGGATGCTTTCATGAAGCTGTTGTACTCAATTCATGGTCTCTGCTCCTCCCATGATTCCAGTTTTCATTTACAAAAAACCTCTTCTATGGTGAGGAGAATTAGAAACCAACACATAAAGGCCCTTTATCATAAAATCCAGGGGAAACCCATGAAAAATAAAGTCAACAAAATGTTGTTGGCCCACATAGCCAGAGGACTCAGCAATGCAGCAGATGACATGATTAAAAGGAAGATGTCGCGATGTAGGCAATAGAAAAACAAAAACAAGAACCCTCACAGTGTAAAAACTGGCAGAGAGCTCACTGTTGCACCCTGCAAAGATAGTTCTGTGGTCAGGCCAGTGCAGCTGGAAAAGTGCATCTCAGGCGGGAAATTAAAGCATGGTGTGTGTGCCCGTGTGTGTGTGTGTGTGTGTGTGTGTGTGTGTGTGTGTGTGTGTGTCTGTCTGTCTGTCTGTCTGTCTGCCAACCAGAATCTACCATTAGGTCGTGTTTTCATCCTCCTGGAGAGGACTGCCACAGCTGGAGCTGTCAAGAGCAGTCCATCCTCATTCTCATCCTCTCTGTTGCAAAGATTTATGGACTAGAGACATGGTGTTGATTCTTGGTAAGGATCATGGGACTCATGCATGGAACAATGGGCAAGGCACCCATGTTCTGAGCCCCTGGCAGTTTCATCAGATGGTCCTTCACTCTGAGAGGAGACCCTAGCCCCAGCATGAGTCAAAGGACCACGTGCTAAGATGAGGATGTTGTCATGGGCTTGAGCCCAGCCCTTGCAGGTTCATATGCATTCTTGGGAGGATAGATCCTCGGAGCCAGTGGCTAGGCTAGGGTGTTTATGTTGTTTTCTGAATACTTGTGTTAACCCTCCTACAGGCGTTGCTTGCACAGCAGTTAAGAAAGATGCCACAGGCTAGGCCCCAAGGCTTGGGGAAAGATGACAAGCCAGACTTCCAATTCATGTCTGCAGGACCATGGGTGACATGAAGTGGGCAGGTGGGTGGGGGACAGCACAGAACTGGTGGGACCTTTGTCAAGGTCACATGCAGTAGGAGCTGCATCTGAGAGTTGACTGAAGCCACCTCTAGTCAGCCATGCTGTGGTGGGCCAGAGCATACCTGGGCTCAGGTGGGTGTACTCCAGTTTGGTACTAGCTTTCCATCATCCAACATGGACAGCAAGTGGACATGGACAGCAAGCAAACAGAGGACATAGAAAGCTCTCCAGTCTATTTCCTGTCTGTAAGCCAAACCCAGCTTTTAAGCCTTGCTGAAAGATTTGGTTCAGCAACTCGATTTTACTTAGCCCTGTGTGGTTGGCGTTAACCAGTTTTCATGGAAGCTTCCAGAGTTTAAGGAGCTGCTGACAAGAGCCTCACACTTGACTCAAGATGTGGGTTTTTCCTGAACATCCTGTCTAGGCTGTCTGCTCCCTGCAGGAAATTGTTATCAAACTATAATGAAGACATACCGAACTATATACTGGTTAGTTCTAGCACCACCCATGGACAGTATGTTTCTATGTTGCAGTGTGGGCATCAGAAAGAGACTAGAATACATGTTCAAATTTCCTGCATGTTGAGAAGTAATTTCTGGACACCTGGGAACGTTTAACATCATTACCACTGTGAGCCAGAGATTTGGTCTGGGTTCATGTTTGAGGCTTGTAAGTGTCCAGGCCTTTGTTTCTCACACGAGTGTGTGTGTGTGTGTGTGTGTGTGTGTGTGCGTGACAGAGAGAGATACAGAGAGACAGAGACAGAAACAGGGAGAAAGAGATGGAATGATGGCATGGGTGTGTGCATGTGTGTTAGTGCATGTATGTGGGCCTGTGTGTGTGACATGCATTGATGGCATGCATGTGAGGAAGTCAGAGGACAACTCTTGGGATTTGTTCTCTCCTTCCACTGTATGGATGCTGAGGACTGACCTCAGATTCCCAGGCTTGGAGGCAGGAACCCACAGAGCCATTTCACTGGCCCCAAGGCCTCGGTTCTCTTTGCATCTGGTTTAGTTTGGGGCCGTGATAACTCTGCAAACTTACAGCTCACAAAGCCCACTGCAATTCCCTTAATCCCCAGCAGGACTGGGTGGGAAAATGAAGCAAACGTTTCCCCTTTCATATTGGAGAAGTGGGTGATGAGCTCTGTCCGTCATTACCTGTTTTTCCACTCAGGTACAGGATCAGAGGGGATGGAGGCTGAGGCCTAAGTGCTCAGTCAGTGCTGTTGTGACACTGGAAAGCAAAGTTAGACGAAGACCTTGGGGCAAAGCAGCCTCACGGGCACCAAGAACCCATCACTCAGCAGTTAAGCGATCTAGGCTTCCTGGACCTTAGCCCCCCATCCCTGTCTGCCTTGTGTTGCCTCCTCTGTTGTACCCACTGAGAACTGGCTTAGCCATGTAAAATTCCTGCTTGTGCCACTCCAAGCCAGCAGGTGGCAGTAAAGCATTTTGGCTTTATAAAATCAAGGAACTCTGGCTAACAGGCTGGAGAAACTAACTGGTTTCTCCCAGGCCTCTTCCTACCCCGTCCCTGAGTTTCACAGGAATGCCCTCACTCACCCATTGCTCACCCATTGCGTGTCCACTGTGGCTGCTACTGTGTTGTTGTGTCTGGTTAGATTTACTCTCTGGCCCTGTATGGAGGAACCATGCCAATCCCTGTGTCAACTAACGTGGTGGAGTGCAGGGCAAGGTGATTCCTGACTCTTCACTTGGCTAGAAATAGAGAAAGCTGAACAATATCTTTTATTTAACAATGACATGAGGAAAGAAAGCATGATTCTGAGTCAGGTTTGCAAAGAGTGTCTACACCAAAAGTCCGTCTCGTTTTGTGTTTTTCTCCCATTTCCTGTGAGTACTATGGCTGGGGGAGGTGCTACAGATGAAAATTTAAAAACTTTCACAGCTGCTAACAGATTGACCAGGGCTGAATGCAAAGGCCAGATGCAAATGACACGTTAATTATGCACTCCCTAGTAGTGATGCATATTTGCATATCTCTGTGAGTGACCTTAGGAATACAGTCTCCCGGTCATGAACATGCTCCCTCTTTCTGGTCAACTAAATCAATTGTATTAGGAGCCAGTTTGATCATGGGTTTTCCCAAGAGAGAGAGATAACGGTTTGTTCTTTCTAATTCTTTTTTGGAAAAGATGTCACCAGCCCTCTGAAGCTTCATCGAACAGAGACTTTTCCCACCTACCGGTCTGAGCACTGACAGCAACTGCCAAGAGCTGTTAGCACATTCCTGCTGTGTCAGCCACAGATCCACATGCTGGAGGACACAGAGGGACAGCCAGGGAGAGTGCAGAATGAAGAAGAGCAGCTTGGCGCCCTGCTAATGTGTGTGGCCATGGGAAATGCTTCGATACAACATATGTATATATATTTTTTCCCTTTTCCTTTCTTTTCTTTCTTTTCTTTTTTTTTAAGATACAGCCCCTAGCCTCATGGAAACACGCTGGATAATATTGGCCCCCCCCCCCCGTTTTTATAGCTGGACAGGAGGAGTCAGTGTCGCGACAACAGACTGATTTTCTACTGTTGGCAAGCCCTCGGTGCGCTTCTCTGTCTGTCCTTTCGTGGATTTGTGTGATTTTCCTTGTGTTTCAGTTGTATGACGGTCGGTATGGACAATAAAACGCCTCTTCATTACTTGTTATTTCTTTACACACTGTTCCTCGGTGACTAGTGCTGCGGTTCTGGTTCACTTATGAACTCACATTTGGTTGTATTCCCAATGAGTTATATCAATGTTTTCACCCGCCCTTCTTAGCGAAGACCCCTCTCAAAGGACCCTTCAATATCACTTACAAGGCAGCAGCCATTCATACCGCTCATCCTTCAAAAGCCTCTGTTTTTAGTAGACGACTCAGACAAGGCGTTTTAAAATGAGCAACCATTACCACCCAGAGGGCCCTTGGGTTCTGGTGACAGTTTTCTCTATGTCCTTAGTGTCCCTGGGGGGTGAATACACTGGAAACAAGAGTTCTGCACTCTTTCTGACGAAAGTCCAGCCGTGGAGACACCTGCTCACACATTCATTAAGCGGATCTGGAATCTATTAGGTCCCAGGGCTCTGCTGGCCTCCGGGGATGCAGAGGTACAAAGGCTGGCCAAGAAGCCTAAACCCTTCCTGAGGAGGGCATCAAGGAAGTAAAGATGCAATTATAGATCGGGTGGCTCCTGTAATGGGTCCCCAGGGGCAATGGGCTCCTAAAGAGAAAGGTCCCCTGTCTCCAGGCTGTGTCACTGGGAAGATGCCAAATGGGAGTTGAATCTTGTGACCATTTGAGGCTGGACAAGCAAGTTGGAGGCACCCAGCTTGTTCACTGCTGTGCCCGGTAGCCGTTGCCAGTACAATACAAGACAAGATTCCCAGCTAAATTTGACCTTCAGGTTTTTATAATGGAATTGGGCTCTGAACACCACGTGGGACTGTATGTTTTACAGTGTCCATTGTATATCTTTTAATTTTTATTTTATTTTATTTTATTTATTTATTTTTCCAGACAGGGTTTCTCTGTATAGCCTTGTCTGATCAGCTGGCCTCAGACTCACAGTGCTCTGCCTCTCAAGTGCTGGGATTACAGGCATGTGCCACTGTGCCCGGCTCCATTGTATATCTTGAATCCAAAATGATGTTGATGGCCTGTGTGTTCCTTTGCTAAGTCTGGAGCTACAATGCCGGGCCCTAGAGCTGAGCCTGTCACACAGCTGTCACTGCTGATAGATTCGTGTCAGGTGGACAGATGAAAATAGAAGTGCAGATTCAAACCCTTGGAATGGGATTCTTTCTATATGGGAGGAGAATTTACCTTGAATGTGTACTTCTGCACACAAGGTCCCTCTGAAATTGTTATTTTCATGGAAACAAAAATCTAACTAGAGTTTCGGGGAGAAAATATTGTAGAGGCCCCCACAAGGGCCTTCAAAACCCTATTGTTGTTTGAGCTTTACTAGAAGGGCTCAATAGCCACCAATTATAACCCCACATTTCTGGCTTTGCTAAAAACCCAAGTCTGCTGAGCTAAACCCACAGCTTGTGAGAGAGCTGAGATCCCAAGGACACTAGTGGTCAGGACTTTTCTCAGGGGTGAGAGATTTCAGGAGAGAGAACTGAATTCAGCTAACAACTAATGAATGGCTTAGGTCCACATAAGGGGCTTGGTGCTCTTGGTGCTCAGAGCGTGCCCAGAATACATCTGCACTTTCTGGGTTCTCTGCAGCTCCCCCACCTTCTAGTTCTTTGCTCTTCCTTCTCCCAGATGTATTAATTTTCATCTCTTAAAAATGTGGTTTGCCATGTACATTTTAGTAACTCTCTCACTGCTCATTTTCTTTCTGGCTATACCTGGCTTCTCTTTTCCCTTCCTTTGCTTTTCAGATGGTTTCATAAGTGATTTTCCCAGATTCCCTCGGCCTTGGCAGACAATGAGGAGATTAAGTTGAGGAGCAGATAAAGGAAAGGGAATGAAAGAAATAATTATAATTTTAATGAAGTCGAAATTGCCAAAGCAAGTCTCAAGCTAATGATGTGCAGAGAAGTGTTACTGAATGTAGTTAGCTGCTAGCGAGGTCTCTTTGGAGATCTTGAGGGAAAGAACTGCTGATAAGAAAGCGACTTCAGTTAGCCATACTGGCCCCGACTCCCACTGTAAATATTTTAGTTATTTTGTGTCATTTACTTTCTCCAGCAGCTCCGTGAAGTAAGGTTAGCTAGCATTCCTACTTTCCCGACAGGCAGTATCAAGCAGTACTTGTAAACAACCACTACAACCCATGAACATGTACCCACTAGATGGGAGGCTCAGAAGAGGACTCAGGCCACCAAATTCTCATGCCTGTACACTAAGCTCCCAAGACAGGCAGCCTGCGGGCAGAGACATCTTCCTAATCTTCCAGAAAGGATTAGAATGTAGGTATCTGGAGTTTGTGCATTAGGTGTTCTGCGTTGCCTTCCTGCTCGAAAGCAGGCATAGATGGACAGGTAAGGCTGTTCTAATAAAGCTTTATTCATAAGCACAAAGGGGCAGGCTATTTATCCATGTTGTGGCCGCCAACCTCTGCACCCTCTTCAGGGCCCCATTTTCAGGCCATGCCACAAGACAGTTAGCACTCTGCTATCGGCCCTTTGGCCATTGGAATGTTGATTTGAAGTCAGTTTGGGTCTTGTAAACTTTTTCTCCCCAGGGTGAATGTACACGTGCCGATGGAGGCAGTGGGCAACACTACTTAGAATTAAAACGGGATTCAAAGGCTCACACCCATGCTGCCAATAACCTGGAAGCTCTCAACTAAATGAGGGGATACTTCATGACTCAGTTGGCATTTCAGTTGTATTTGAGGGGGAACTAAAGGGTGAGCTGCATGTTTTCCTTTGCAGGCTCGGCCCATGGTTGCAAAGATTTTTTTTTTTTTTTATCCACTTGAAAGCAGAAGCACACAGAAATATCCAAGTACCACAGGGAATGACTTGCATTTCTGGAGTTTGGCTGTTAATTTAGACTTGCCCAGGGGTGTGCCAGGGTACGAGTTACTAAACACAGTGCGCTCCTGAACCTAGAAGCCTAAATCACGGGCTCAAAGTGTTCAAGCCAATTGCTTAGGAAGCAGGAAGAAAAATATACACTTATATGGAGGGATATTCTACTGGGAAACAATATTTTACTTTTGAGAGAGGAGACACTGTGTGTATGTATGTGTGTGTGTGTGTGTGTGTGTGTGTGTGTGTGTATGTGTGTGTGTGTGTGAAGGAGAAAGAGATGATGATGATGATGATGATTCATAGAGCCACATGTCCGGGCCAGAACATGGTATCAGCCGTCTTCTTCCACCACTATGACTTTGCTGCCTTGAGACACAGTTTGCCACTACCAGAAGCTCATGGAACCCAGCTTGTCTGACCCCCAGGCTTGGGTACAGGCACACATAGCCACACCTTGCTTTTTATACGTGTGGTAGGGATTCAAACTCAGGGCTTCATGTTTGCAGAGACCACACACTTCTACTCACTGGATCATTGCCCCAGCCCCAAGGTTCCAATTCCTCTATTGCTAGAATACAAACATGCCTGTGCTTCACTAAGTCATCGGAATTACTTTTCCCTTTCCTTTGAGGTGGTGGGTTCTGTAGTCTGAATTTGGGGTGGAGGTGTGACAGCGCACACTGACTCATTTCAATGCAAGCTCCTTGAATGGATAGACTCTGATTTGGCCCAGCTGGCCCAGGACTGCTTGGTGACCACTTAGCTGAATCTGTGAGAAAGCACCATGTTATCATTCACTCGGTCACCGACTGTTGGTAAGACATTCCTTCCCATGGGTAGTGGTGGAGCCCAGACACTTTGAATAGCCACCTCCAGATAATCTCAATGCACTTGGTTAATGATATCAAATCCCATGCTAAAAAAGCCGGAGAGGTCTGAGATGGAGAGGGCCCGTCAGCTTCAGATTAAACAGCACCGGAGGCAACTGGCAAGACGTTGTCATTCAAGCTGCTCATGAGGGATCATCTGAGGACTCAAGGGGGAGCCCTGAGAATTCCAGCACCCAGGTGCAGAGATATCTGTACAGGCAGAGAAGGTGTGTTGTGACTGCAGCTCTTCAAGTGTCGCCTCTATGGCATTTCCAGTACCTCTGCTGTGTTTGCTTTGTTGCTATAACAACTAACAAGGAGACTCGGTTTGACTTTCTTTGTTTCTCTGAGATGCCTTGAGAGCAAAGCCGCCTGCACTGCTCTTTTCTGACAGAGAAGGCCCAGGAGAAGTTCTGACAGAAAGCACAGCTCAGCTGGGAAAGGCAGGGCTGGGAAGGAGGTGAGAATCCAGCTGCTGATATTGAAGGCCTTGAGCCACCCATCAACCATCCAAGTCTGCTTCCCCTCCTCTCCCCCACCCCTCCCGAACACAGTGGCAAGCTTTCTTTGTCTTTGGCTCTTGGTGGTGCTGCCTTCCTTCCTTTCCCAAAGCAGATGTGGCTCAGATCCACAAATACTACAGGTGAGTATTTTTGATCCACATTTTGCCAAGCCTTCCCTGCTCCTACTTGCAGGTGTATACTGTTTTTACATTTGCATGCTCACATTGGAAACCCTAAAGGGCTGAGGACTTTGTTTTATCATCTGGTCTGTTAGTTAGTTATTTTCTCGGTACTTACTCTTTAGGCCATACAAGAGCATGAATGGAGCATGATGGAGGTTGTGAGGTCCCAGCTCAAATGCCAGGAACATAAGAGGGTCAAAAGAAGACTGGATCTTGGAAGAAATTTCCAGGGGCCAAGGAGAGCTAAGACATGCTGTATTTACCAGCTCACAGGTGGCTTGGCAAATAACCTCTAGCAGATACCCATCAACATATATGGGCAGCCTACAGACATGCAGACCAGCACTGAGGGCGCACCATAGGTAGTTGTACAGGCATAACACACCCACACGCGTGCACACACAGAGGCTGATCCCCTGACCTTAAAGACATATTTATATAGAATCACACAAATCTGTATTCTACCAAAATAGCTATCTAATAGATTTCATCACAGTTTACTTTGGGGGGGGGGGGGCTGGACGGTCAGTCCCAGTCACTTGGTGCCAGTCATGTTTTGGCTGACTCAGACCTGACACTCATATCAGCCCCGTGTTGTCTAAACATAAACTTGTCCCTCTGGCCTTCTGTATTCAACAGAAGTCTCTATAGGGAAGATCTGCAAACTCTGGTAATAGGCTGGCCAGCACTCCACTTTTCTAAATAAAGTTTTATTGACACAGAGTCCTGCTTGTTGATTTAGACGCTGTGCATGGAAAGCTGCAGAAGGATTTCTCTGTACTCTAGATGGGTTCCCCACAGTCTTACTTTAATGATACAGTGTTCAAGAGCCAGTGGGTCACCTGGGCTTCAGACTGCTGCAATACATCGTTGGCATTACTTGAGAAATTAAGGTCCGCTCAGGAGTCAAATGGTCAGCCTCTTCTTGAGCAGGCCTCACTGCAGAGGCCCTAATTCTTTCCTGTGCCTGGAAAATTCTTGTCTTCACCTATTCCTTCAAAAGTGGTTAGTGGTCTGTTAAGAAGATGCTCCCGACCGGCATGGCTTGATGAGTGTGAGGGTACTAAACTGGCATGCATACCTTGGTGGTAACCAACAACTCTCCAATTGGGATTAAGACCCATTCTACAAGAAGAAAACCATTCCTGGTTCCAGAAACCTAGGGCTGGTGAAGTCATGGATCTTGAAGGGGATTCTACAGCCATGCTTTTCTATAACAGTATCATCTAAATTTTTGATCTTATACCCAACAGATAAGTATACTCCCTACCCCTCGTTATAGAAACTTTTCTTTGCAAAACTAACCAATCAAAATGCAGAATTGAGGAGCTCAGTCATAGTGCATGTATCTACAAAACACTCCTGCACCTTAAGACTCAGGGAACATTGCAGGAGAGGGGAGCATAAAGATGCTAAGAGGCAGAGTATCATATCGGGAAGTTTGCTGTGAGACTGTGTCTCCTGGTAATGTCAGAACTACACTATACACCAACATCACTGACTAAACATGAGCTGAACAAGGACCACGATAGGCATGCCAAAGTAAACAGGGCAAGTCCACCAGGCCCCATCCTAGGCAAAGAACCATGGATAACTAAGAAATACCAAGAATAGGAGAGAGAGTTCTTCCCTGGGAAAGAGCAAAACAATTGGTTATTCAGTACCAAATGGTCATCCCTCAAAGCATACATATAAGTAACACACAGACTGAACAGGTTGTATTTATGTATTTAGGCATGTATATGTGTAAATGTATGTAACAATCAACGAAAAAAAAGATGCCACCAATTTGAAAGAGAGCAAGGAGAAGTATGTGGTAGGGTTTGGAGGGAGAAATGATGTAACTGCAGTATCTCAAAAATAAAAGAAATTAAAAAGAATATAACCTAAATGATTTAACTGGCAAGGAACCGGACGTTAGATCAAACACAGAGGTGGCTAATGAAAGGCAATAGCGGACTACAGGTAGCTCAGGACACGGCTGCTTCTGCATCTACAATGCTCCACAACCCCTCGGCTTCAATCAGCCTGGAGAATCTCCAACTCAGGGTTTCCAGGCAACTGCAGAGCCCAAGTTTACCTTAAGCCCAGTCTGTGCTGGGTCTCAGGATTCCTGAACCTGGTGTAGACCGTCTCCTAAAAGATAAAGCAGGTTTTTGGTTGTGAGCCTAGTCTTTAATGGCTGAGTCACCGCTCCAGGTCTGCTCTTCCAAGGGACCCACATGGCAGCTCACAACTGCTGTAACCCCAATTCCAAGGGACCTGACACCTGACACTGAAGTACATAAAACAGAATTAACCAGCAACAAAAAAAGATAAAGCATGGAGCAAAGGGCTGTGTTTATTTCATTTTCTCAATCATTTCCTTGCTCTTGCGTGAGCTTCCCACCTGCAACCCGTGTTCACTCTTTAACCCTTTCTGTCCAACCAGTTATTCATTAACCTCAGCTGAAAGAAAGCAGGCAGCTCCTAGGCCAGCTGAAGTGATTACAGAGCTCTCAGTAAAGCATTTGTTTTCTTCATCATTGGGCTTCTTTGAGAGTTGTAGGAAGCAGAGAAAGGAAGAGGGGCATTTGGTTATCAAAGGGAGCCAGCTCCCACATTTACTTTCCTTTAGCTGTCATGCAAATTTCCAGCCTGAGGACTCAGGACACTTTGAAGATAAGAATCACGGACGCTCCCACGAGAGACTTCAAACGGGGCGTCTGATTCTGTGATTTACGTGCAGAAAGAAGAAAAGAGCAGCGAACAATAGCAGAAACCTCGCTGGCCATCAGGCTTGAAAGCTAGCGTCTAATTCTGATTCTCTTGCCAGGAGGAAATACAGCTTAGGAGCCAGCAGGTCAGACAGGGACGGGGTGGAATTTCCCGGATGCATTCCAGATATTCCATAAGGCTTCTGGTGTGTGTGTTCGAGCTGCCTGGTGTACGCTGAGTCAAACTAAGGTAGGATAGAAATGGACACGGAAAAGGATTCTACGGTCTGGCTGAAGCCTCCCTTGCCAGCTGACCATCAAGATTTCCCGCACAATGTCTGTTTTCTCCCTTCACAGTTGCAAACTCTCGCACTCCCTGCACCGCCCCCTCCAATAATTCCCTCGTGCTTCAAATCTGTGTTTAAACCGTCTTTAACAAACATGGCTCCCCTGAGAGCCAGCCTGTGCTCCCAGGTTGGTGTGCTGCTTTCCCTTAGAGTATTTCTGTTTTTAATAAACGCAGACTCCACTTCCTACTGGCTCATTCCGAAATTCTTTTTTTTTTTTTTCCATCAAAGCCAAGGATCTGGTTTTAGCTGGCCTGATGGGTACCTAAAAGGTTAAGGGAATTCCTCCAGCTGTTACAGATGTGCCTCGCCCCATCCCCTCGCCCCCCAACCCACCCCTACCCTACCCCACCCCCATCCCACCCCCACCCCACTGCTGCTGACTAACCCACCTTTGCTTTGTGGGCTTGGAGCTTCACAGTGCATAAACAACGCGAGACCTGAACACAGTATGCTCAGCTCTAGTTGCAGCTCACCTAAGCCAATGTGCCCGGTGTTGTTGTAGCTTTTACTACTTAGAGATCTCGGAGAGCAGGTGTCTTTGACTACTTAGAGATCTCGGAGAGCAGGTGTCTTTGACCTCAGGCACAGTCCCCAGAGGCTGCAGTGTAAGTTGCCCTACATTTCCAGACACCTGCTAATTGTCCTCAGCCAGCCTGCGCAGAAGGGGCATTGATAGGGAGCTCGCTGCACTTCTGTCCTTCTGCCCATACTGTGTGGGAGAGGTTTGCCCGGGCAGGTAGGGAAGATTCTAGCACTGAATTTCAGTTGAGGTTCTCTTGGGGTAAGCAAGCTATGAAGGAATTAGGAGAGGGGCCTGGATGTCAGAGGCAACTGAAAACTTTGAAATGCTAACATTTCAGAGTCCTTGACCCACTCTCACTGCTCGGCACAAAAGTAAGCCAAAAGAGCAGCGGAGGCTTTAAACTGAGCAGCAAGCTAAAGGGTAAATGGAGCACAGTCCACAAGCCATTCCGTCCTGAGCTGGGGCTAACGAAAGATAAAAGGTGAGCCTGGGGTCATAAATCTGGCTAGCTCTCTCCTGTCTCAAAAATCCATCCTGAGTTTGGGGCTACACAAAACGATGTTTAGCTGACCCTAGATTAAAATGAATGATAGTAGTAGGAGTAAAATGTGGGTGATTGTTTCTTGCTCATGGTTGCCTTGACCAAGGTTTACATCATGTTGGGCAGAACATGTTTCACACAAACTCTTCAGTGGACCACGACTGGAGGCCCTTGTTTTTGTTTTGTGTTCCTCTTCCAGGGTCCTCACCTTGACTCTACAAGGTGTAACTTTCTGATTCTGATTAAAATCTCCTCCTTTACCCCTCCTCTGGGAAGACACATGAGGGAAGAGCTCCCAACTTTAGGCTGCCTCCCTCAAGGATCCAGGTGATTGTCCAGTTAATGTGTGGGAAGCTCACAGCTCTTCAGCAAAGAAGGGTAGCTGGGGATCTGAGGCTAGTCCAGAGAGAGAGGTCTCCATAGACACCTGGGGAGATAGTGACTCTCCAGTTAGGAAAATTATTCACTTGGAACTGTGGGTCCTAGGTTCCTCGAATTTTCATGGCTTTTACTTTTGTGTTTCTGTTTACATACGGGAACTTGGGATATCTGGAATTTCCCAGTTTTAAAGTATTGGGAATGGATGTAAAGAAAATCTTGTGCAGTTGTAATTTTTTGGAGGGTGAAGGGCAAGAAAAAGTATGTCTGGGGGCAAAGTTATCAGGAGGCCCTGCATTCAAGCTGCTCAGGTTAAACTGAGTTGCTTTGATTATATAGATTGTTCATTGTCCATTAATATTATTCTGAGCGGGTGGGGGAGGTGATATGGCACCCAAGACTCCCTCGATTCCCGAGGTTGGAGGATGGGAGGCTCTTTCTTCAATTTCTTTTGCTCTTTTCATTTTTTTTTCTTTTGCTCTCCCCTACTTTCACTAATCTACTCTGAGACTTTAAAATGCTGGTGCCTGAATTCATCTTCTTTAGCTGACAGCGTGGGAAGTTTTATCATAGGCCTGACAGCCCAGTAAATGCCTTTGTCCGGATTTTATGAATAAATGGAGGGATAAGACGAAACTCGACTATAGCTATCTGGAAGCACAGAACATTCCACAACCTTGGTCTCTTTGTGAAGGTCTCTCCAGTCAGTTTTTGTTTTTTTCTTATTCATCACCCTGCATACAGAAATCCAAGCTAATACGAAATTGCTTTTGTGCTGTAACATTATTTGATATGTAATCTCTAATATCTGTCAAAACCTGCAAGATGTACTCAGGTGGTAGAGGCGGATTGCATCCAACACTTACCCAATGACAAACAACTGTTGATGACAGGTGCCTGAGAGAGAAAGGGAGGGAGGAAGGGAATGAGGGAAGAAGGGAGGGAGGGAGAGAGAGAGAGAGAGAGAGAGAGAGAGAGAGAGAGGTCATTTTCCTGAAGGTCCATACTGTGGACCATGGACTATGGGTCAACTATGGCCCACACAGTCACAGGCTCTGGCGTATGCAGTCAGAGACGATGAATCGTTCAGTCACAGGGTTTGGGCCATCTGGTTAGAGGTGTATGACTGAGTCCTACCTTCTGCGACTCATTATCGCATAATTCTAATAAGGAATGAAGCATTTGTGCCTCAGTTTTCCCTTCTTTAAAATCCCCAAAGCCAAATCTGTGACTTTGTGGTTGTGAGCACCACATGACATATGTCTCTGGCCTGAGCCTTTCACATAGTAGGTTTTAGGAAAGCTTGTCCATTCTGGAGCAGTGGGTATAAAGAAATGCCTTCTCTTCTGCCCTGGGGTTCATGGCAGAGGTTCAGGTGGTGGAAGAACACGTTAGCAAGAGAAAAGCAGACACATTTATTTACCCAGAAATACGTGCAAAAGAAGTGAAGAAGACCCCAAGGACTCAGGTAGATTTGTGCATTTTACGGCAGTCATGCAGAAGGGAAGAGGAGTGCAGCAGCATCTACCCAAGGGTGATAGAGTGGTCGGGGAGGGATGTATCACAAGGCCTGTTTGTCCAGCTTCCTCCTGGCATCCATGTATGGTCTCTGGGGGTGTAGCACAGGAAGGGATTGGGTGCGAAGGGAGGATGAAGGTCAGAGAGCAGCCCTGTTGTCTTGTTGCTGTGACAGCATACCCGAGAGAAGCAGCCTAGGAAGGAAAGTTCACTCTGGCTCACAGTTCTCCGGTACGGACCATCACGGTAGGAGAGCCATAGTGGCAGGAGCGAGAGGCAGCTGCTCATAGCTTGCCCACCCACTGTCCAGGCACAGCTGAACGCCAGTGCTCAGCCAGTGTCTCCTTGCTACTCAGCCCAGAGCCCCAGCCCATAGAATGGTGCCCAGTACATTTAGGGTACATCTGCCTATTTCAACTACCCCAATATAAAAGAGTTGCTCACAGACGCGCCTGGGTTTCCTTATAAACCCCATCAGGTTGACCCTCAAGAAGGACTGCCCATCACAGTGACCTTCCCTTTTTAGCTGTTCACTGAGACACCAAAGATGCCAGACTGTGGGGTATTTTGAGGTCATGAACAGTCAACATTATTCAAGAGGCAAGGGTTCTTAGATTGTCCATCTAAGTGTTCTGCGACATGAAATGTGAATGCTAGGAGATTCCAAACCAAGCAGAATAAACATTGACCTAACCCCTATACGCCTTAACTTCTAAATAATCAGCTTCAATTGGCATCATTTCCATACTTTTCTATGGGTGTTTTTCTGTGCCTTGGCATATGTGCATCGTTTTATCATCTCTACAACAGAGATACCCGGATCTAGAACATCCCATGCTCTAGAACTCAAGAAATTCCCTCTTGATTCTCGATCAGCAACTCCTTCCACCCTCTGTCCTGTGAAAATAATTTACTGGCTTTTTCGCCCTTATAGTTTTGTCTTTTTTCACAATAAGACATGCAGTGATTTTTAAACTGTGGGTAAAATGAAATTATTGGATTATGATAATCACTTTGTTTGTTATAATGAAGTAAGACAGAAAATACCAAAGCAAACCACACTTAAGGAGGATGAATATGCTTTCTGGCATTTCGATCCTACGTGAGTGTATATGTTTCTGGAAGTGTTCTGTATTTCTTATCATATGTTATACTTTTTGGAAACTACCACAACGTTTCTAATGATCCTATTAAGGGCATCAATTGATTTTCTTATTTCTGTGACCATGTACCTGAAAAGAAGCAACTTAAGGGGGAAAGAAAAGATTTGGCTCATAATTTCAGAGGGATCTACTCTAGGGGTAAAGCATTTCAGCAGATGGCTCTACAGTGGTGCAAGAGATAGCTAGGACTCCTTACCTGCCCACATCATGATCTAGGAAGTAGAGACTGAGCAGGAAACAGGGCCAGATTGTCACACCTCAAGTCAGCCCTCCTTCTACAGCAAACTACTGCCTCTATTCTCCTGAAGGTTCAATAGCATCCCCAAACAGCCCACCTGCTGAGAACCTCATGTTCAGGCACAGGAGCCTATAGGAAACATCTCATCTTCACACACTAAGTCTGGAAGAGTCTTGAACATGAGCTTAAACAGTTGGTAAGACTGGGGGAGAGAAATGGTAGAGATAAGCATAGCTCAACAACCCCCCCCCCCTCAATTAACTTGTTGATAATATTAGGCACTTGGCCTCAACCCTACATGGGGTGCTGCAAGTCACAGGAGGCCGAAAGCTGCAGGCAGGATGTGAAGGTACCCAAATAATGTGGCTAAGAGAGTGGGCTTTGGCATCATATTCAGATTCTTGTCCTTGCCCAGTTACTTAAGGTGCTTTGACCTTAACCTGGACTCCTGACTTCTCTGGTGTCTAAGTTCCCACTCTAAGTAGTACTGACCATGAGTCCAACTTCAGAGAGTCTCAGTGGAGCCAGGGTTCCTCCACTTAGTCAGGTCTGGTGGATTAGGCTGGCTTGTCTCTGCCATGGCAGAGTAGGAGGTGTAGGATATTAACAGACTCTTGTCCTTTTGCTGTCTGGATGATAGTGGCATTCTTTCCTCCCATTGGGACAACCAGAAGAATCTCCAGTCATTGTCAGATGGCCTGTGTGTGGGGCCGTGGAGGGGCACACATAAAATAAAAATGTCCCTGCTCATAAATGACATCCTCCTCCCTCAGCTGTACAACGATCTAGGCTACTGGTGATATAGTCCATTGAGGGAAGGGGTGGGCAGCATCAGTCCAGCCAGCGGAAGGGCCTCAGTCCTGCATCCTCTGAGATGGGTGGAGTGAGGAAGCGGACTTGAATCTTAGAAGCTCATGTCTCACAGCCAGACTACCTGGGGCTGCCTCTGGGCTTTGCTCCTTCTAGCTTGGTGTGCGGCCCTGTTTGCTCATTTAGAAAACAAGAATAGCAGCCATCCCTCTCTTTCAGAGTTTTTGTGAAGATGGTGGTATAACACACATAGAATGCTGAAGACAGTGCCTGGAGCAGTTATCACTTAGGCAGTGTGAGTCTTGGTTCACAAGGATACTGATTTAAATAGACCATGAGCCAATGCTGTGCGAGTATAGGGCGGGCTGTGACCAGCTCACTTGTATCTCTCAGTTCAGCATGGAAAATCCCATAAAAACACTCGGTCTTAGGCCAGGCGCTACCCCTGGTTACACGCCACAGAATCTAACAGAGTGGTGACTGTCTATTTGGTTGGAGTTTGCTAGTGACATAGTCCATAGATGGCATGTGATAAACATCGGTACTTGGAGCATTTGTGTGGTGTATATGTATGTGGGAGTGTGTGTGTGTGTGTGTGTGTATGTGTGTGTGTGTGTGTGTGCATGAGCTGTGCATATGGGAGCAGGGAACAACTTTGGGTGTTGCCCTTAGGTGTTGTCTACTTTATTTTGAGACAAGGCCTCTCACTGTTCTTGGAATTCAGCAAGTAGACTGGTTAGCTAGTTAGTGAGCCCAAGGATCCTCCTGGCTTAAGCACCCAACATGCCTAGCTGTTTTTTGTTTGTTTGTTCTATTTATTTATTTATTTTGAACATGGATTTAGATGTTCTAACTGTTTCTCAGGCTTAAAAGTCAAACGCTTCACAGACCAAAATATCTCTCCAGCCCCCAACAACTCCCTTACCAACAGTATTTCTCAGCAGTTAGAGTTCGAGCCAACCTGATTCACACTGTGAGAAGCAGCTGTGATCTGGGCTTCAGGTCACCAGCCCGGCCCAGCACCAAGAGGCCTGCTTAGCCCAAGGAAGAACCTGCAGAGAGCTTTCTGTTGAGAGACAAATACTTAAGGCCATGCTTAGCCAGCAGATAAGATTTAGCCCAGCCAAAGGAGATGTGAACCACACACCCTTTTTGTTGACCTAGAAAACAACCTCAGAGTCTTGTGCTAGACAATAAGTGATTTGTATAAATAAACAGAGCCTGCAGAAGTAGGCACTGTGGATAGAGGTCAGGATTTAGTGGCTGTGTTCCAGTTATCCCAGCAGCCACAGAGGACAGAATGGCCCAAATGATCTCAATTGGCTACCCTGAATTTCATAGTCTTCTGCTAGGCTGAGAATTACCTTAACTTAAGTAGTACTGTGGTAGTTTCATTCCTACATTGGGACCAAAGTCTTTGAGAACTTACGGTTATTGAGGCAGACAATGCTTGTTTACATTAACTTCATTTTCTCCATAGAATTCTTCTTAGAAGTAACCCCAGGTTTGTTTTTGAAAAGCAATGATGACATTTGAAGATAGTTTTCTAGATTCTCTGAAGTGCGGTGGGCGCAGTAATGGTGAAAGATGTGTGCAGAAGTCCCTAAAGGATGTTCCTCTGTAAAACAAACCTCTAGAGGCAAAGATGTCTATCTTTCATCTCTCTCAGTCTCCTTCATCTTCCTTAGCACGCAGATAGATGTCTGAAAGTGGTAAAGTGTTTCGCTTTCCCCAGGCACAAAGGTGCTTGGTAAAGATGCTGGAGAGAAGTTAGGAGGATCTTGGGTCCTTCGTGAGTCCCTGTGAATAGCCGTGGCAACATGTGTGTGACTCTGCTGTTAAGGTTGAAGTCTGGCATTTCTGGCACTCTGAGCTCCATATCTTATGACAGACTCCCTTTCTCAGCTGGGTTTTCTGTCTGTCTGATCTGGGGAACCCCAGATCCTCTAAGGAGTGTCACATAGCTCTCAAGGGGATTACAGGCCCAACCCTTTTCTGATAAGAAAACCATTCGTGGGCACTTGGGGATTCCTGGAAACACCCACCTTACGCTAATGAGATGTCTTGGTGTCTTGGCTTTCAACCAATGACCTTTAATGGTACCTGGAGTTCTTCCCCCACCCACAAGATAGTGAAGTACTGTGTTTCCCCTCTTATGATAGGGCTGTGCTGTTACATGTAAATAGAGTATCCCTGGTACCTCTAGTCCCAGAAAATCAAACACATTCACCCTCAAAACCTCTCCTACTGCCCAAAATCTATAAGTCCCTGTTTCACACAAAATAAATGGGCCGGCATCATCTATTTCACCATGACCGGCTGAGACTCATCATTTATTGTAGGGAAGTATGGGCTCCCCTCCTCTTTGAAGAATTCCTCACTGGACTCCCAGAGCTTGACTACTGGTCAGGCAGCCATGTGCTGCTGCTGGCCACTGTAAGCTGCAGCTATCCCCTGGCTTTGTCAGCACAGATCACTGCTGCCATCTTTCTAATGCCACTCGGCCCACCACAGTGCCCAGCTGTGGGAGGCTGAATGTTCCTGAAGCAGCTGTTTTGTCTGCCAGAACAAAACCAGCCTCCTGCCTCTGCCTCTTTCAGTTTCAGAGCTCCGAGCAAGCCCTCATTGCTGGCTGCTCAGGAAGCAGCCACTGACTTACCCGAGTTAGGTCTGGCCCTCATTGCCACCCAGCTTGGGTTTCAGAGCCCTGAGCTCCTTTGTTCCTGTGCTTCACCCCTTTTCACCCAGAGCACGCACTTCCGTTTTCATGTTCGATGGGCCAACCTTCCTGGGAGAGTACCCAACAAAGCCTAGGCTCCTGCTGAATGCAGAACAACAAATGTGTATGCTATGTATGAACATACAAAAAATCCTCTTGCTCTTAGGAGATAGTTGTGTAAGCATGAAGAACAATGTTGAGATCCTAGAACCCATGTAATTGTTGGGTAGGTGTGATGGCCCACCTATAATTCTAGCATCAGAAGGCAGAGAGAGTCTCCTCAAAACAAGCTGTAGCCAGTATCAGCATGCTGTCATTTGGACTGAGAGATCCTGCCTCATTGACTAAGGTGGAAGACCAATTCAGAATGATTCCAGCATCAGCCTGGGCCTCCACCACATATAAACACCCATATACATACACATATTGTATACCCTACACACATACACACACACACACACACACACACACACATAAAAATTAAAAAAGAAAATTTGTCTTTGAGTAGATTCCTTTAAATTTTCCATAGTACATACAGCCAAGCATGTCTTAATTACTTTTCTTTGCTGTGCTAAAATACCATGATGAAGGCAACTAATAAAAAAAAAAGTTTATTGGGCTTACAGTTTCAGGGGGTGAGTCCACAACCATCATGGTGGGGACTATGGAAGCAGCCACGCAAACATGGTGCTGCAGCTGAAGCTGAGAGTTTATATCTGAGTTATAAGCACACAACAGGAAGAAAGCAAGAAAGCTGGGGATAGCATGGGCTTTGGAAACCTCAAAACCCACCCTCAGTGACACACCTCCTGTAACAAGGCTTATAATTTTTATGAAATAGTTCCACCAGCTAGGGAACAAGCATTCAAATATACGAGCCTATGGAGGCCATTCTCATGTTTATTTATTTGTTTTCAATTTTTTAAAAATTTGTTTGGAGGAGGGGGCCCAGAGTCTCACTGTGTAGTTGACAATGACCTTGAACTTCTGACCCTCCTGCCTCCATCTCCCTAGTGCTAGAATTACAGGTATATGTGACTATGCCCAGTTTATACAGTATTGGGAATTGAGCCCAGGCTTCATGCACTCTAGGCAAACACTCTACCAACTGAGCTACATTGTCAGTCACTGTCTTAGTTAAAGTTCTATTGCTGTAATGAGACTCTGTGACCACGGCAATTATAAAGAGAAGCATTTCCTTGGGACTGTCTTATAGGTTCAGAGGTTTAGTCCATTATCATCATGGGGTAGTCATGGCAGCAAGTGGGCAGACATGGTACTGGAGAAGAAGCCAAGAGTTCTAAATCTGGATCCACAGGCAGCAGGAAGAGAGTGGGCCACTGGGCCCAGGCTTGAGCTTCTGAAACCTCAAAGTCCACCCCCAGTGACATACTTCTTCCAACAAGGCCACCTTACTCCAACAAACACAACTACTCCAAGAAAGCCACAGGTCCTAATCCTTCCAAACAATACCACTCCCTAGGGCCATTATCATTCAAACCACTACAGTCAGTGGGTGTTTCTTTCAGTTGTGTTTAGCAAACATGAGCATGACAATCTTGTAGACACATGAACTTGCCATCACAGCCTCTCAGTGTGTAGGCTTCCTGTTGACGTGATTTTACATATTTTACATGATAATCCGGGGCTCTTTCCATTGACACACAGCAGGGTCTCACTGTGGTTTAAGGGCCAATATATTGGCAATATATATGTATTGTCAGAAGAACAAATACAACTTGGATTATATTTCTCACACTAATGCAAACACACAATAAATAACAATTTCATGCCTTTTTTATCTATGAAAGGGCCTGGGAAGCACTTTTACAAGCTGTGAAGGTCATTTTGCAGCCCATGTCTTTTCATCTCAAAAGAATTTTTTTTCTTACTTCTTCTTGCTCATTTTTCTCTCCATAGTTTCCTGTCTGTGGATAAAAAGATATACACCTACATTCAAAAGGATTTGTGTGTGTGTCTGTGAGTGAGTGTGTGTGTGTACAGAGAGAAAGAGACAGAGACAGAGACAGAGAGACAAAGAGACAGAAAGAATGTAGATTCAAAAGCTTTTAGCATCTCACAGAACTGGCTTTGAACTCCCATATGACTTTAGGCAAGCCCTATGATTTCTCTTGGCATCAACTTTATGCTATTGATTGATTCATCAATTAATGTATTGCTCAAACAGCACTTTGAACGCCCTCTGTGGAGCAGGCACTTTGTTAAAGAGGCAACACTCTCAGGATTACAGGTGTATACCTATGAACTTGCGGGACCCAATGTGTGGCACACACTTGCTACCTAGGAAATATTGTTTTCATTACCTTCCCTTCAGCTGTGGGCTCCCCGGCTCCCACACAACACACTGCTCCTTGTCCACACTTCTTGCTGGACAGAACACTGGAATTATGAAAGCAGCTTTCTTGCAGAATCGAGTCCTCTATCGTCTGCAAAAAGCAATCCCTTCTACCTGAATTTAATTAAGACCCAGGGCTCCTTCTCCCCGCCATTACAGCGCTATCTTGGCCTCCCTCTTCTAATGATTTTGTTCTGTATAACTGTTTGTAAAACTCATTCTCCAAACAGGACAAGCAGAGCGCTTGGCACTTCTATTAATTCAAAGACCCATTTAACCAGCTCTCATCGCAAGAACCATCAGAATTTCGGGCTGGGTTTATTTATTTATTTTTTGTTGTGAGGGATTTTTTTTCCCTCAGCCTCACAGTAATTCCTTTATATGTTCCTGTGTGAAGAAAGCAATTGGTTATTAGAAAAATGTGTATTTACTCATTATATTACACTGTGCCACATCAGAGCACATGGGGATTTTGTAGTTTGTTATAGAAGTGTTAAATATAATTTATATGTAAATATCCTATGCAAAGGGTTCCTTGTATTTTTTTTTTTTCTACTTCATGCAGAAAAGGCCCACAGAGCGAATTGAGACAGGTAGAATGATAGGTCCCATGGTGACGAGAAACCACATGTATGCAAAGTTGCCAGGGGGAAGAAGAAAAGATTTCCCTTGGATCAATGTATTTAGATTCTGTACAAGAAATATGAGGGTTGCTCTCCTAGAGGAGACGGAGACATATGGCCCATCCCCTCTGGTGCCAAAGAAGCCCATTTCCAACCTGTTTCTCCATGTCTGGGACTGAAGTTACAGAGGCACTGCAAGGAATGAGTGATGGTTGGGGGAGTTTGTAAGCAGAGACATTTATGAAAGAAAGGAGATCAATGTTGCTGGGAAGGTGTGGATTTGTTGGAAAGAGTACACAGAGATGAATGTGTAGTCCTGCAAGCCGGAGACTGAGAAGGGGCAATTCAAAGAGCGTCCAGCTTGTCCCCGACCAGTGAGTGAACTAGGAGGATCTTCTGCCCTGACCTGTGAGAACATCACGCGTAGGCTAGTGTGGTTGTCCCCTTTCTGGTTTTTGGACAATGCATCCGCTGTGTGCGTGCCATCCTTGAGATGAAATTCAGAGGGTGCGTGCAATGATTCCCTCATCCGCTGTGCTTCCTGCTTCCACTTTAGTTGGTCTGTCTGACAGGGATGATGCTTGTGTGCCAGCAGAGTTTGCCTTCATCTCAGTATCCCTGGCAGGTACCATCATCAATCACAATACTTTCCTGGCAACATCAGACAAAGTCTGATGTTCTTGTCATTAAGTCCTGCAGATCTGCCTCTTCGACATCTTCTGTCGTTACTCTGTCTTTTGCATCCTCACCTCCTACTCTGTCCCTTGGCTTTCTCACTTCTCCTATGTCCAGTCTTTTCCTTTCCTTACTGCTCTGGTGGGCTTTGACGGGGTTGCTGTTCTATCTCTGCCCGAGTCCTCTTCTGTTTCTAATTCGAACCATTGGCATGCTCATATGAATTCTAACCTGGCGTTATACTTAAAAAAAAATCGTTTACTGCTCTTGTAGAGGACCAGAGTTCTGGTCCTAGCACCCACACTGGGTGGCTCTAACTGGGTGCTCCTAACTCCAGCTTTAGGGGATGTAATGCCCTCTTCTGGTCCCCACAAGTTTCCACACTCAAGCAGATATAACCACGTGTAGACACATACAATTCATTACAAATAAAGTAAGTCTTAAGAAAACGTGCTGTAACCCAATCGTCTTCTGACCCATGACTTTCTGATCCCATGCCCTTCCCATGTGGCACTGATCCCTTCTAGCATATTAAAAGTTTAGTTCAGTTTAACAACTTTGGCTTAGCGTGGTTCTCTTTTCTATTATATATGGTTCATGAGGGCAAAGATCCTTGTTTCACTTTCTGACCTTTCTTAAGCACCCACGGCAGTATCTGGTGTTTGGAAGGTGTTTAGTAAATATTTAAAATGAACAGACAAAAAGCAGCGCATAACATTTTAGGCTTATGTATGTGTAAATGTGTGTATGTATTTACACAGATACACACGTGCGGGTCTGTGAGTAGTATATATATGTGTTCATGCACACACCAGCCACCAGAGGATCATCTTAACCAAATAGCTTCAATAATAAGTGTAAATATCAGGATCATGAGATTTAGGGTAAATTAAATTTGTTTTGATGATTATCAGTTTATGTTGCCTGGGCTGTGTACAGAATAAAAGAATAGATCTGTAACCTCTAAGAATACTTAAAAATAGTAAATTTACAAATTCTGAAATTAAAAATTCTGAAAAGTTCACTTGAACTTGGATTGAAATAGGGAGCAGAACCGGCTTTCACGAGACAGTTAAATGCATATTTGCTAGGAGGCTCCGTGATGAAATCAGTTCGGTCAGCTCTGTGGGACTCTGAGGTCTGGGGACTTCTCGGCATGGAGGAGGCAGTCTCTATAGCAACATTGAGTCTTCAGTGCGCATGCTCTCCGGTAGGACCCCATGGAAGTACCTAACCAAGCCATGTTAGCCTGCGTCTGCCTCTCTTTCAGCTGAAACCACACATTTTATCTTCTGTGGAATTATATTAAATTCTATTCTTGTGCCACTGTTTATATGACTTCTGTCTGCTTTAATTTTCTTGCTTAAAAATTCGGACAAGAACATCATTAAAGAGGCAGAAATGGGGCTGGGGAGAAGGCTCAGCTGTAAAGAGTCTTGCTGCTTGGTGCAGAGGGCCCCAAGTCAGTTCCCAGCACCCATACAGGGACTCAAAAACCACAGTTCCAGAGAACCCAGAGCCCTCTGGCCTTCGAGAGCGCCGCATTATGTAGTATGCACAAAGTCATGCAGGCTCACACACACAAAAGTAAGAAAAATCTTTTATAAAGAGTAAGAAATGTGTGAAAATTAATAAGCATGAAACAAAAGGTGTTTGTACCCAGTAGACATATCTCCATTTTAATATTTTGTAATTTTGTTTGAAATATCATTCAATAATTGAATACAATTTTGTGTAAGGTATCATTGGATAATTTCTTTAAAAGATAAAAATGATAGAAATTTTTAGGTTATTGAAAATTCTAAAATCCACGCTTTTATTCATTTCTCATATTTTATTATGCCGGTTTTGCATGAAACAGTCTTTGCTCGGTACTGCAATATTTAAATGTTTTTCCAAATGTCTCCTGGTGGATACATACCTTCTGTTGGTAATCGTGGAAGGGGCATCCCTGAGTCAAGGTCCACATCACTGTGACTATTCAATAACATTGTTCAATAAGCCTGTTCTCTTTCAGCTGATTTTCACTATGCCTATTTGACTGTTTCCTTTCTCTGAACAAATATTACCACGAAGAAAACTATCTCTCCTTTTTCCTAAAGAGGTGAATCCTGAAATCCTACCTGTAGGTACCAGAATGTACAGTCCAGTCGTTGCCCCTTTATGTAGCATGCTGCGTTGCTGGTGGGGAAGGGACCATCCCTTATGTGCCGAGGAACTGCTCTCTTTCAACTACAGCAACCTCCTTTCTTTTTAAAAGAATTTATTAGACTTTGAGTTAACTTCTCAACTCTATGGGTTAGAAGCCAACTGTGTTACTAGGCAACAATGACCAGAGCAAAACTCACCACCCAGCTAAGCCAGGTATGGGGCTGGGAGCAGCTCTGGGTGAACCACAGTTGTGTGATAGGAGGCACCCTCTTAGGGTGTTTCTGTGTATGAGGTCGTTGACCATGAGGCATGTTCCTTGAGTGGAACCTGAACTCCTATTAAAGAGAAGTACCCCTACCTCCCACACACATCTCCCCACCCTTGGCTCTTTCTGAGAAGACCAGGTGTGTGCAGGGGCTATCAATTGATCCCCTCAAAGATGACCTCAGTAGTGCTACACTGTGACAGTTTTCAAATATCCAGGGTTAAGTCTGTTACTCAAGCAACAGAGCTCAAGGAGCTTAGTTTCCTTCCTCGTTTAACAGGAGCCATAATGGTGTGCATTGGTGGGGTGTGAGAGGGGGAGGGGAAGACAAACAAAAAAACAGCCTCAGGCCCCAGTTGACAGTAAGAGTTGTTCGTTCACAGAACAAGACTATTAAGAGGATTAACCTGGAGAGACAGTGCTGCAGGTGCTGTTGGTAGAGTTCTTGCCTGGCTCTGGGTTCAACCTCCTGCATCACATAACCAGGTATTATGGCTCATGCCTGTCATTCAATACTTAGGAGGTACAGGAGGCAGAAGGATCAGAAGTTCAAGGTCACCCTCAGCTACATAGACACTTTGAGGCCAATGTCCACCATATACTAGATGGACCCTTGTGTAAGAAAGAAGAAAGAAAAGGAAAAAGAAAAAAAAATGAGTCTCGGTTCTGGAGAGATCTCAATCCATAAAGATTTTGCCTTGTAAGCAAGAAGACCTGAGATTGATCCCCAGAACCCACATATAAAAGCTGGGTGGAGTGGTGCTTGCCTATAATCTTAGCCCTGGGGAGATGGACAGGTGGGTTTCTGGGCTCCCTTGGACAGTAGTCTAGCCTGCTTGATAAGCTCTAGGCCACTGAGAGACCCTGCCTCTAAGAGAGGAGGGGTGCTGATGGCACCTAGGAAACAGCACTGAAGGTTGTCCTAGGGCCTCCACAGGCAGCCAGGCATTCCTGTGAGTGTACCCAACCCACACGAGCTCACTCACGAACACAGAGAGACACAGAAGACCAGCCTGGCAGGTCAGTGAGGACTGTGTAGTCATCCTGCCCTCAAAGGACTCTGTCCGGCAGATGCTTTACCGTCGCCCTTATGAAATTGGTTTTCTTGTGTTAGAAATCATTATTTTTTTCTCACAGAAAGAAATATCAGAATTACTTTTAGGAAACTGCAAGCTATAATTTGCATATAAAAGAGGACAATCCAGTAAAAAATTGATTTTTAAGAATTTGGAATAATATGAATATGATGATGCTATAGTTTGCAATACTTTGCAAAAAAACTTCTAAAAGTTGATATTTTTGAGATTTTAAAAAAGTGTTGCTTAAAATTTTATACAAGTATTCATTGCATTTTGAGCATGTACGCTCATACCCTCATATGCTCGTTTTTTTTTTTAATTTTTTTTTATTTTTTTATTTCCCCCTTGCTTGTTAGTCTTCTTTGTTCCCTAAGTGATTTCATGTCTTCTTTTATGTCTATAGGCACACACGAATCTAGCCATTCAGGATGCCAGCAAACAATAAATGAGAGCTCATAAAATTAAAATGCTTCTGCACAGTAGAAGAAGCAAAGTGACAAGGCAGCAGACAGGATCTTTGCTAGCTATACGCCTGACAGTGGATTTGTATGTAGACTACACAAAGAACTCAAAAAATTAAACAACGCAAAAATCTTGCGGCCCAGTCAGTGGCCCAATGAACTGAACAGACAGTTCTCAAAAAGATGAAGCACACTTGGTCTGTGCTCAATATGAAATCCTTGATTACTCTTAGACAGGCAAGTGCGTCCTTTGATTTTTCAGCGGAGAACCGGCAACGATGGTGCTTGTTTTAGTTTCAAAGATTTGCCTGGCATGTTGCATGTATTTTCTAGACATCCCAAATAGGCAGCATTTTAGGAGCACCAATCAGACACAGAGAAAAGAAC
Organism: Psammomys obesus; assembly: GCF_907164565.1. NCBI lineage: Eukaryota > Metazoa > Chordata > Mammalia > Rodentia > Muridae > Psammomys > Psammomys obesus. Next base: position 7,419,843 of record NW_026596234.1, on the reverse strand, counting down.
AGAAAGAGAGCCATGGAGAGGAAGAGTTGGAGGAAGCACCCATCAATAATACAACATATGCAGGCAAAGCAACTCTCAACCTTCATTGTAACTTAGTGGAGTAAGTACCAAGTGTATGCCCATGTCATTGACAGGAGACCAGACAGGCAATAACACACATTCCCCAGCTCTTCTGGGCTGGTAAGAATTGGCCTCACTTACTCTCTGGACTAGAGAATTTGGGGGAGTCTCCAAGTGCATCCACCCCATCTCCCACGGGTCCTTTGCTCTACAGGGTCCTTTTCTTAAACTGAATGGAAAGGGGTGCTTCCCAAGGGCTGGAGAGTCCACCAAGCTAATGGTAAGCCTCCTGTGCTTGGGGATCTAAGAAAGCCTGCAAGGGCATCAGCAGGAGAGGATGCAGTCGTTTCGTTTCTCCGAGGCTCTGAATAGTGCATGGTAATGCAAGCTTGCTCCAGGCTTGAGTCTTCCCATGATGCTTTTGGGCTGTCTTTGACTTCCTCAAGGCCAGACCAATCAGTAGCAATGCACGCTAGTGATGGTCTCTATGGGCACCGTTCTTGTAGCCATAAGTGGTATCTTGACTGCTATTAGACTTTTTATGAAAATGATTGTTCTTGCTTTTGGAGCAGAGAGAGATTCCTTTGAAGTGTTTGGCAACTGCTACCAAGTTAGGCTGTTCCAGGGAGGTCCCATGCCTGGCACGTTTTTCTGCAGTGAACGGTATCTTCCAGGTCATTGAAATGAATCTTTCCAGCTCTTAACTTCACCCGGCCAAGGCTGCATCATTCTTCATGTTTTCCTTCAAAGTTCCTCCCTTGATTCCCAAGACTGCCTTAGGGTCCATTTGCCATGGACCCCGAAAATCCCATGTCTATATCTTTTTACTGTCCCCATCAGGCTGAAATCTTGTCTGCATTATTAATCCCCGAACTCTCTGAATTTTCGAGAACATCCGAAGCATAGGTAGCAAAAGGTTTTTAAAAATCCTCTCTTTGGAAGAATTTAGCCGTGCGCACAAAACTTGAGCAGACATATAAGATCAAAGGCACCGTGAAGCTAATCATGCAGGCGACATGGAGCTTATAATCACATAAAAGTTCCTGTCAGTGTTTCAGTTCATCAGGTACCTTAATCTCCACTATGAGACCTCGCCTGGGGTAATTCAGACGGCACTTGGATGTCTCCTGCATTTGCGATCTCTCACATCAAATGCCCTTAGAGGCGACTTAACATTTTGTAAGATGACCTAATGGACGGTGTAGCTGCGTGGTATAGATAGATAATGGTAGATGGGTAGATGTATGAAGTTGATGGATGGGTGGATAGACAGATGGATGGAGGGATGAATGGATGAGTGGGTGGATGTATGAGCAGATCTACCGGCAGGTAGATGGGAGTATAGATGGCTGGATGTATCAATGGATGCTAGGATGGATGTATACGTAGATAGACTTGTGAACAGATTGGTGGGTGGTCAGCTGGCTGGCAGAATAGATGGGTAGATTCAGTATCTGGGTACATCTTATTGGAGAAATTTCCTGTACCAGGCCCTAGGGGGGGAATGGTGGAAAAAACTAAACTGCTCTCTAAGAGCTATGTTCCAGGAGAAAAGGGTGGCGTTTAAATACATAGGCATTTAATACAATGGCAGGGGTGATTACTGCTACAGCTGCAGCCCAGTGGAGTAGACAGGCTGGAAAAGAGGAGAGGGGGAGAAACGACTTTAAATAGACTAGGTGAAAAGGACTTTGCTGAGAACTGAATAAAATAAAGGTGGGAGCCTTGTGAATGCTGTAAGGAACAGGCTTTTTTAAATGAAGAAACAGAGCAGGGGCTCTGGGGTAGGAGGGCAAGGGTGAGGCTTCCTGGGAATGTGACAACAAGGGAAGGAGAAGTCCAGCTGCTGGAAGCTCTGAAGTCACATGAGGAGTTAACCATCCTTCTAGGCTTCTAGAGAAGGCTTCCAGAAGGGGGCAAGGTGCTGTGTGGTAAAGAGGTCCCCCTGTGCTGTGGAGAGAGGTGTCCAAAGGAGTGTGGACGTACAGAAGTCAGTGAGAGGCGACTCGCTGCTGAGGAAGAGGTGGTGGATGCCTGGATACATTCATCTTCTGCTCTGCCTGGATGGTTCTGGATGCTCCCTGATGGAAAGCCATCCTTGACCTCAGAAGATGGATGTGTTTCCGGTCCGACACTGGCTCTCTGTTGATGCAACTTTGTGATAAGCCCCATTCTGAGACGACAGTGGGTTTCCAGAAGCTTCTCAGACAGAAATTTGGTCTTGAACTCAAAGCAGATCTGTTATTGCATTTCTAGCTTCCCTTCCAGATAAATTCAACTCTTCTCTGGCTCCATGTGGCTGAATTGGTAGAGCAACCTACCTCAGCCCCTACCAGGCTCTTCCGTCATCTGGCTAGTACTGAAGTCCTGGAGTTCTTGGACTCCAGCACGGAGGAACAGTTCCTTGTCATGACCGAGAATCATCTGATTCTGTGGAATTTTTAGGCTATGAAAAATTTCAACAATCCTGGAGATCCCCTTTTTCTTAGATACAGAGTGGATTGTTGCCACTCCCCCCACTTCCCTGCTCAGGCTCCCCTCTCCTCCTACAGAAGGTGGTATAGTTTTAAGTCAAAGGAGTTTAACCTTTAATTAGTTCTTGTAATTTGCTTCGACAGAAAAAAATAACTCTAGAAAGTTAATCTCTGACTCTAAAAGTCAAAACGGAATTTGGTTCTATTCCAACCAATCAGCATTCTGCTCCTACCATTCTAGCCAGATGGTGGGTAGATAAGGGAATGGGTTTGTGAATTTGACTCAGTGGGCTCAGGGCTCTTCAGTGTACATTGAGCTGATCAGGACATCGACCTGAGGGCCACCTTCACACTCCTTCTTAGCAAAGTTATCCTGAGCAGAGCTGGGGTGCAGCGTAGGGTGCAAGAGAGATAAGGACTGCTGTGTGGCCACCCCTGTTTCTCATGTGGCTGGATGTTATGCTGTGTATGAGACTCACATAAAAATGGGATGTTGTGTTCCTTTGCTGCCCCGATGATCTTCTGATGAGGTGAGCAGGACACAGTATTAAATAACTGGCAAAAAGAAGTTCAGGTGTTCCTGGAGGCTACATCCAGAGAAGACTAGAATTGTGGAAAAACCAAGGGTTTGCAAGAGACTCAGTCTCCTGGGAGCCAGCTGTATATTAGGGACTCAAAAAGGTCAGCAAGTAATTTGAAATCTGAGCTCCTTCCATTATCTATAGTCCTCTGGCTGTCCGCAGCTGACCTCTGAGGTCAAGGTTAGATTTAAAAGTTCCCTCTCCTGTTGTTTCAGAAAGCGCACTAAAAACAGTGCCCATCAGGTGGCGGTGTTTTCATTTAGAAAACAGTAGTGGGAACTCAAAAACTTTGCTAAAGGATGTTGGCTGGGTTCTCTGATCTCTGCCTAAGCTTGGCTTATTAGGCAATAAAGGGAAAGGGGCTTACACAATTTTCCTCTTTTAAATTTATCCTATGATACTATCTACAGTTCCTGCCATGCCGAACCCGTAATATTCATTTCTGCTACAGTTGCAACGCAAACTATACACGTAGAGGAGCATCTGTATTATTCTAGGTGTCCTCCCTAGGCAGAGCCGTAGAGAAAGAGCAACAATAGAAGCACGTGTGACTAGATATCCAGAGAACTACGTCAAGACAGAGGGAAGAAAAACAACACTCTCTACTTGCTTCCCTCAGCTTCCCAGGATACCTGGAGTTAGAGCTGCTCCTGCTGCCTCGTATGTGAGAAATACAGCATGGAGCCATTTTTTAAAAGATTATTTTTCCAGACTGTTCATCAGGAGGTGCCTAGCCCATGAGCATACACCTAGAGGAGAATGGCTTCACCAGAAGAATTGCAGCCAGTAATAGACACCAGGTGGAGATGGGCTTGAGGAAGGTGAGGGGAAAGGGCTACAGCCCAGAGGCAGCTTTTGTTTTATTTTAGTTATTTTTAGTTTATTGTCTTTGATGTGTGTGTGTGTGTGTGTGTGTGTGTGTGTGTGTGTGTTTATGTGAATGTACATGTGGACCATATTCTTGTGGAGGTCAGAGGAAAAACCTATGCTGTTGTTCTTTAGGCTCTGGCCATCTTAGTTTTTGAGATAGCGTCCCTCACTCACTGAGAACTGGCTGCCAAAGGGCCCCCAGAGGTCTTCCTGTGCCCGTATTCCCAGAGGCAGAATTGTAGGGATGGACCTCAGTACCCAGATATTTTCTTTTTTTTTTTAAATCCGAATTCTGAGGATCAAATTCAGGTTCTCATGCGCGCATGGCAGGCATTTTATGGAATAAGCCACTTCACCTCACCGGCAGGCTTTAAAGCATTCCGTTTCTTTGGCCCCACATTTGGTGCCTTTATACCGATTTCCTCAACTCTGAAATGACAGTGGGGGACATATTCAGTTCATTAGGAGAACCTTGTCATCCCCAGCTGCATACTCACAGTGGCCTGTGCTTTTAAAAATGATCGTTTCCTTTTCCCTTTCTTCCCCTTTTCCTCTGCTCGCTCAGGGACTGTTCTGGTCCCTTCGAGAAGGCAACGTAACGAGCCCGCGTCCTCCTCCCCACTCTGCTTCTCACAGAGATTCACAGCACTGTCCTTGTGTGTGTCAGTTTCTTGTCTCATCCTAACCTCTTCCTACACATAGGAATCAGAGGGAGTTTGTGGTGAGCAGGGAGGAGAGCACACACCTGGGAGCCCCAGGAACGGCCACAGAAGGTGACAGGTAAATGCTGCCCTCAAGATAAAGGCAGTCCAAATAGTCAATCAGTGTTTCCCTGTGAGCCCGAGACAAAGATAAAATCCTTACATTAATAGGATGGCAGTGACAGATGCAGGGTAGAACCAGCATGCACGGCTGTGCCGGCTGAGTGCTGTGTTGTGGATGGAACAGGTGTGGTCCTCAGCATGTGTTGGCCTGTCTCCGTGGTTCATACTTGTTAATGATCGTGTCTCAGTGATGGGAGATGGCTGTCTTACTGTACAGGCATGAGGATCTGGGTTCAAATCCATGTAAAAGCTGGGTGCTGTGGCTTATGCCTGTAACCTCGGCACTGAAAGACCAGAAGCAAGAGAATCCATGAGGCTTTCTGGCCAGTGAGTCAGGATAAATTGGTGAGCTCCAGATTCAAGAGAGCTTCCCTCCCCTCTCTAAAGTAAAGCACAGATCTTGCTCTGAGATCAGGTGGAGGATGTCTCTGTCTTCCTCCTACCCTTGCTTCCATCTTCTTCTCCCAGTTTTCCTTTGTGTGGGGATCAGGAAGATTATATAGGGCTTCACACACATAGTCAAGCTTAGTGCTTCATTTAAGGTAAGTGTGAACTTTCTGGGGCAGGGTGATCAGAAATATGATTGAATGTGACTTTTGTATTTGGAAAAAGCCCTTTCATAACCAGGCATGGTGGCACAGTTCTATCATCTGAGCACTTGGGAGGCAGAGGCAGGAAGATTACCACAATTCTGATGCCCGTTTGAGTTGTAGAGCGAGTTTTAGGCCAGCTGAGGATAATAGTAAGTCTCTGTCTAAAAAACTACATACAAACAAACAAACAAAAAAACAAAACCCCTCAAATTTGTAAAATTTCATGATTCAATAGGGGACCACGATATAGTTGTATGTCTTCAAGTAAAAATATTATATGTATGTATTAACATATATGTGAATATATATGTTAATGCACATTCATAAAGTTGTATAGTAGTTCTGTCCATAGGATTTAAGTCTGTATCTATTGAAAGTTGTGCTGCATATAAGCCCCTGTTCCTCAGTTCATTTCCCCTGGAAGTAGGTAGGTAGTTCATCAGAGAAGAAAAAGGAAGCCCCGTGCTGTTTGGGGCTTTAAGACATCCCATCAGCTCCATGGGCTGTTTTGATAGAACATGGAAGCTCCGCCTCTTATTTTCTAAGTGGCAGGAGCACCAGAAAGATGTTTGAGACAGTTAAAGGAAGATGGGAACAGGAACACGAAGCCCTAGGAGGGGCAAGGGCTTATTAGATGTCAGAGTGCGAAGTTCTGCCGTGTCAGAATCCTCGGGAAAGCGGGACTCCGCCAGGGCACAATGTCTCTTCACAGATACACACGGTCTCACAAGGCAGCCTTCGGGGGCTTAGGCTTAGAAGAATGAGAAGAATATGGAAGCTGTGCCTCAGTGAGAGAGCAGGGTGGTTTAAGTGGAATGTGTGTGTGTGTGTGTGTGTGTGTGTGTACACATATCATTGCAGGTATGTGTATATTGTGTGTGTGCGTGTTTTCTAAGTAGACTTATTTTTTTAAAATAGCTTTTATTGAAAACAGATTACTAAAGTTAATTTAGTGATAACACTAAATAAATAGTGATTTGTTTTTAAGCATTTTGGAGATCTGTTTTGACTGAGGAGCTGAGCAGACATCACTGGCCAAAAATACAGGCAATCTCAGCGTTCGTGATCTGAACGGGCCACCCACTAAAAATGGGCTGTCACTCTCTAGTGACATTGGCTTTATCTTAGATGATTTTTTATTTTTACAGTTGTCAGTTAAATGCCAGGAGCTTTTTCTGTTAAATCTCTCAGTGAGGGGATGAAGCCATATGTTCTCCAATGAGGTTCACTTGGATTCAAGCTCTCTGCAAACCCAGCTTGCACAGAGGGGGACGGCAGGGTACCGATCCATTATTATCTTATTGGGATTTGAATCAGCCCTGTCCAGGGCATCCACCAAGAAGGGCCTCTGTTGGGGGACTGTGTAGTGAACCACTCTTCTGCCTTAATGGAAGGAAAAAGGAGGTGCTTTGAACAATGACTTCAGAGGCAACTTCCATGGTCCTCATATTACATACTCTCATTCAATTGCCTGCTCCAATCTACTTTCCACATTGCAGTCATGGATGGTATTCCCCAAATGCTTAAACAGTAAAAGGTCCCTGTGGCTGTTCCCTCCAGCCTTCCTTGGTGCAGTCTGCGTTCAGCCTCATGAACATCTTCTCCTTGTTCACCTTTTCCACTAAACCACAGGCTTATTGCTTCTCAGCCCAGGGTACCCCTACTCGTGGCTCCCCTTCCTGATGGCATCCGTGTAACCAAGTAACTAACTGAGACGATGTGGTCATTGCTCAGAGGCATGGTTCTTCACCAGAGAGCAGCATGTATGTGGTTTCTTATTTTATGCTTTTAAAGAATTGTGGGCTTTCCATTCACAGAACTTGCTGCAACAATACAGTAAATGATAGGGCAGTTTGCTCTGAAGAATCTGCTTCCTTCCCACTGAAGTATGATCCACACACACTGTCAAACTCAGTCTTAGTGGTAAATCTATAGGCCTGTGCAGTTATTGCCAGACTTCACCCTTAGATCATTTCCTTTATACTCAAGATCTTTTTGGTCTATTGGTGATCCGTACCTGCCCTCACCTCCAGCCAAACAAGCACTACGTGGGTGGTTGTCTTCCTCTCTGCATTTGCCTGTTGGGACATCTCACTTGGACTGAATCACTCCATAAATGGCCTTTTCTGCCTCTCCTCTTGCACTTGGCAGGCTGCTGTTTGCTTGTGCATACATGTTTGTGACGAGTACACGTGTGTAGGTGTGTGTGCTCATGGGTTTGTGTATTGTGCATTTGTGGATGCCAGAGGCCAATGTCAGATGTCTTCCTTCAGTAGTATCCACTGAACAAGGTCTCTCATTGAATCTGGGATTTGTTAATCACGCTGACTGGCCAGCAGCATCTACAGCTTCCCTTGTCTCTGTCTCTCCAGACTAGGACTACAAACATGTGCTTTTTTGGTGGGTTTTGGTGAGTCAAACTCAGGTTTTCATGTTTGCTTGGCAAACACCTTACTGCCTGAGCGATCTCTTGAGCCCTTAGTACACTACTCTTGAGGGGCTTCTGTATTGTGGCAGGGGTTGCTGGGCTGACCTCCATAGACATTGACTGGGGGATTTGTCCAGGACAGAGTGTGGCATACCTTCCAGGGGCCACAAGCTGATGACCCACCTGTCAATAGGCAAAACTTTTCTTTGCCGTGACCTACATATATTTTCCAGGGAAATAAAACAAAAGCAAGTTTATAGACAAACATTAAAGCTCTTGCAAGTGTGGCCAGTGCTATAACTATGGGCAGCCAGGAGGAAAGCACAGGGCGGTAGAGAGGGCTTTGCTTAGTCGTGGGAGGTCATGCCTGTAAGGTGCTTCCTGGGGATAAACAGAGGAATGTCTGCTTTTTCTTAAGGTGCTGTTTTAGTTGCATTTCTGTTGCTGTGACGAATACCCCCGACAAAGAGCAACATAGGGAATGAAGGGTTTATTAGCAATTCCAGGCTACAGGCCGGGGAAGTCAAGACAGTAAATGGAAGTGTGACATCTACAGTCAAAAGAAGAAAGAAGAAATGTATGCAGGCCTCCTTGTTTATTTGCTTGTCTGTACTCAGGCTCTTTCCTTGCTTATATAGTTCAGGACTCCCCCTTCCCAGGGAATGGTACTGCCCACAGTGGGCTGGGTCTTCTTCCCACATAGCAATCAAGACAACCCTCCTCAGACATGTCAACAGGCCAACCTGATCTAGATAACTCCTCAGATCTCTTGTTTCTTGTCAGTTTAGGTTATGTCAAGTTGACGTTAACCAGCACTGGTAGCTAAACCACTGGGTGTTCCCCTTACGAACAGTCAGAGCCCTGAAGAATCCTAATCCCGGCATGGACAACTCATGAGAATCTACGTGACAGAAATATAATCTGGGCTAGAATTTCACTTGAGTGAAGTGAAATGCATGCATTTCTTTCCAATATTATCTCAGAGAAGAAAGAGCTTCATGAGGGATCCATGCAGGCTACGTGAGCCTCATCAATTCCATGAGCCTCTTCCACAGGGAAGGTTGATAGTCCCACTTTCATGAGGACCTTGCTTGGTGGTTGACCCAGTGGACATAGTTACATAATACTTAATAAATACTCATTTAGATGGACAATAATTACATGAATGCAGCTGTAAGATGTTGCAAATAGTATCACCTGGCATCTAGCATGTTTGTGTCCTGGGTCAGAATTAATGTCCTTGGTGGGTTTTGGAGCTGAGACCCTGGAGAAAGAAATCTATCCAGGACTTGGAAAGAATGTGGCTGCCCATCTCAAGGCTGAAAAGAGGGAATGCTCAGCAAATCAAACAGTTATGGAGTAGCTCTTTGGGTATGCAAAAGGGAGAAGCCACATGGTGGTAATTTGTAGCTCAAGTCTGCTAATGTCTTGCTCTGGGGCTTTGGCATGCCACTTCACTAACAATAGTAATAATCACGATAGATACAGCCTATGAAATGACATCGGTATGTCCCTAGTACTTTACATGAATCATTCATTCCCTCCTTATACGGTGCAGTCCAGGATGTGGAGGTTTTTATATATAAACATGTATGTGTATACATGACAGTGACAATAAAAGTTTATTGTTATTCAAATCATCACAACTACATGCTATACACCGATGAAAGCACTCTGTGAATATTCATAGCTTTATTTTCATAGCAACTGAGAAGGTCAGTAGTGTGATGGCCGCTATATTAGAAGATCCTTGAAGGCCAGAGCTCTTTGTAGTTGCTCTTCATTGTGAGTCCTAGGCCAGCATGGCGTTTAATGGCTATTGATTTTGTCTGAATCAACAGCTTCCTGTTTGGCCTATGAGGAAACTGAGCCACACTCTGGTCCCTCATACCTTGCCCAAGGTCATATAATTATTCAGCCAAGATGTGAACCTATTTGGTCTGGATTGAGCCACTTTACCCTTTCACGTGTTTGGTTTATGGAGTTCTTGCTTTCCTCTGTTGTAGCACTAAGCCCCATGATGATCTTGAGGACTTTTTCTGGTTCCGTGTCAGAACTTCCTTACAACCAGTGTCATGAATCGCATGCCTACATTTGGGTGATGAGCTGGGGGTGATAAATTGAAAGCTGAAGGGCTTAATTTGTAGACCAAGAAAAGACATTTGGGAAGAATCATCTAAGATGTCGTTGTGTGTCCTTTCTAGCTTGTAAGCATGGAATGGTTAGGAAAAGACAGTTCCCACCTCCACAGCCCACATACTGAATGAACCTGCAAATTGGCTGCCTGTATTATGGTTTGAACGTGCAGTGTTCCTTCCAGGCTTATGTCTGAACACTTGGTCCCCAGCTGGTGATGGCCTTTGAGTAGGTGTGGGGCCTTTAGGGGTAGAAGGCATGGCTGGCAGAAGTGGGTTACTGAGCCAGGCTTGAGGATTCTAACCATGGAGAGCCAGAACGCTTGCTGACCCATCAAGATGAGAAGAAACTGTAGTGCCATGCCTGGCCTGTCATGCAACACCCTTCAGATGGCTTCCACTTCAAAGCAAAGGTATGTGCTTGCTCCCTGCATGCAACCTCTCTGGTTGTGGACAGCACTTGCTTAGACGGGCATCCTGCCTTTGCTGTGGAGTATGCTCATATCCTTGCAAACCTAGATCGTTTTCAACAATCTCATGCTAAAGCTGCATGGCATACTTGTTGGAATTTCATACACAAGTTTCCTTAATGCTGCCCGAAGTAGAATAACAGGAACCCAAGTTTGACGGCTGATGTCACCTAGTCTCAGACCACATTTTATTCTATTGCCCTAGTTTGTAGTCTCTACAGCTCAAAGGATCTGGTTTACTTCTTCATTCAATTATCTGTATTCTGAAGAAACTTAACTAAAGCCACCTTTGATATCTAAAACTCTGACGGCAGTTATAGATACTTCATAGTTATCTATCGCATTAATGACTGATGAATGGATGAAAAATACTCCTCTGCTGAAAAGCAGCAAACCAAGTAATCCACTTAAAAAATGGGGAACAGAGCTAAAGAGAAAATTCTCTGTAAAGGAATATCGAATGGCAGAGAAGCACTTAAAGAAATGCTCAACCTCATTAGCCATTAGGGAAATGCAAATCAAAACAACCCTGAGATTTCACCTTACACCCATCAGAATGGCCAAGATGAAAAACTCAAGGGACAACACATGCTGGAGAGGTTGTGGAGAAAGGGGAACCCTTCTCCACTGCTGGTGGGAATGTAAACTTGTACAACCACTCTGGAAATCAATCTGGAGCTTTCTCAGACAACTAGGAATAGTGCTTCCTCAAGATCCAGCCATACCACTCCTAGGCATATACCCAAAAGAGGCACAAGTACACAAAAAGGACATTTGCTCAACCATGTTTGTAGCTGATTTGTAATAGCCAGAAGCTGGAAACAGCCCAGATGCCCCTCAACTGAAGAATGGATGCAGAAACTGTGGTACATCTATACAATGGAGTATTATTCAGCAATGAAAAATAAGGAAATCATGAAATTTGCAGGTAAATGGTGAGACCTGGAAAGGATCATCCTGAGTGAGTTGTCCCAGAAGCAAAAAGACACACACGGTATATACTCACTCATATAAACATACAACATAGAATAAACCCACTAAAATCTGTACAGCTAAACAAACTACGCAAAAGAGAGGACCCTAACTAAAAATGCTCAATCCCCATCCTGAAAGGCAAAGAGGATGGACATCAGAAGAAAAAGAAAACAGGAAACAACCTAGGAACCTGCTACAGAGAGCCTCTGAAAGCCAGAAGAAGAAAACAGGAAACAATCTTGGAACCTGCAACAGAGGGCCTCTGAAAGCCTCTGCGGTGCAGCCTGTCAAAGCAGATGCTAAGCCTGATGGCCAACTGTCTGGTAGAGTGAATGGAATTTTATGTAAGAAGTGGGAAATAGTAAGAGCTGGAGAGGACAGGAACTACACAAGGAGAGCAACAGAACAAGAAAATTTGAACACAGGGAACTTCCCAGAGACTCATACTCCAACCAAGGACTATCCGTGGAGATAACCTAGAACCCTGACAATGCAGCCACTTCTGATGAGAACTGATAGACTAAGATCAGAAAGAAGGAGAGGAGGACCTCCCCTATTAGTGGACTTGGGGAGGGGCATGGATGCAGAAAGGAGGGGAGGATGGGACCGGGAGGGGAGGAGAGAGGGGCTTATGGGGGGATACAAAATGAATAAAGTGTAATTAATAAAACTTAAAAAAAAGAAAAATACTCTTCTGTTCAACTCCAGCTAGGTAACCAATATTAGTAGATGGTATCTTATAAAACAAACCAGAGACTTTTTCATGTTCAATATAAATAAATATTTTTCTCAACAAAAAAATGACCTACAGTAGTAGAATATCTTTAAAAAGTAATTAATGGGACAGGAGAGATAGCTTAGTGGTGAAGAGTCCTTGTGGCTCTGCCAGAGGACTGTACTTTGGTTCCCAGCATCCGTGCCAGGTACCTTAACCGTCTCCAACTCCAGCTCCAGAGGATCTGACACCCTTTTCTGGCCTCTGTGAGTCACATTCAGGAATAATCAAAAAATTAGTTCATTGCTATGGCCATTCCTCTTACTCAGTGTTAAGATACAATAATCCATATTATGAATGTGCCATCATGTTGCTATGCCCTTAAATTATTTAAATTTTTTCACTTTAAACTCTAGTGCCACATATTTTCTGATTATGTATTAGCATATAGAATACGCATATGTAGAATATATGTATGTTCCTACTTCATTTTAATACTCCAGAGTCCCCAAATAGATTTGTGTTATTTTCTATCGTCGCATGACCACTTATTACAAATGTAGCCACTGAGACAAACATAAGTAGATGATTTCAGCATGTCTAGGAGCAAGAATGACTTGAGAAGCTATAATCAAGGTACCTGATGGGATGTGCTCTTTTATAAGACTTTATTGAGCACCCATTCACTCTTAGCTCATTCATATGAGTGCAGAACCTTCTTTTGTTTAGCTGTTAGCTTAGGGAATTGTACCTTCAGAGATCATCTCTATAGTTGTTGAAAACTAAGTAGTGTTTCTGTCCATGTAGAATACCAGGAACCATGAGAACATCGCCTGCATGGGAACTTGGCTTTCGGTGCTTTATGGCAACTGCCTTTTACCACTGCTGGTCATGCTCTCCTGCTGAGGAAGTTAGAGGGGGAGAATGCAATCTGAGTGGCTTTCCACGTGGTAAAGTTTTAAAAATTAAAAAGAAACCCCTGATCTTTCTCCTTTACCATAATAGGAGAGCACCAGCATTAATTTGTTATCCCGAATTGCTTATTAGTTACATGCGCCAATCAAGGACCGACCACTGGATCTAGGCTTCCTAGATGTAGATGTAGAAGATGAACAGCTTAGGGTTAATGTGGGTACTCTCGTTAGGGGAGTGGGAGCTGACTCTAACATGGACTCTTATTGCCAGCTTTTTGATCACTCTCCCCTGGTGCGCTGCCTCACCAGGTCTTGGGGGAAGAGGATGAGCTCTGTCCTGATGCAGCTTGATGAACTGGGGTGGGTGTGTGGGGCTCCCCTTTTCTGAGTAATCAGGAAGGAAGGATGAGGGAAGAAGGAGGGAGGGTAGGACTGAGAGGAGAGAAGCAAGGGGGCCAAGATCCAGGGTGTAAAGTGAATAAATAAATTAATTAAAAGTAAATAAATAAAAAGAAAAATAATTACATGGACTAAATGCTTCTGACTGGATCTGAGAACAGGTGATAGGCCCTTGTAATGGCGTTCGAAACCTGATAACAATTGAAGGTCATTTATTCATATGGGCAGGTGGTGAAGCTGGTAAACAAACCAGAAATAGATTGTCATGTCTGTCACTATATCTACCTATTCACCTATCTCTTATATATCTTCAATCTATCCAGGGAACCATCCATTTATCTATTCAGATCCCATGTCTATTATCTATTTACTTACCTATTACCTAAATTTTGCTATCAATAATCCTTATGTCTATTCATATATTACCTACTTACCCATTTGTATAACTATGTATCCATACATTTGTCTATTATGATTCTGTCATACATTTATCTACATACCTGTTCTATTATGTCTATTCATCACTCTACTATGATCCACTCATCCACACATTTATCTACCTAGTACCTATTTATCTTCTATCAATCAATCAATCAATCAATCAATCAATCAATTTGTTTAATCATCTATCTATCTATCTATCTATCTATCTATCTATCTATCTATCATCTACTACTGATACAGTCATTTACTCATTTAAAGGAACACTGAGAAATTACAAAATAATACAGAACTTGGATACATGATCTTTCAAATCTTGCTTCTTTGCCATCTATTAGAGGTCTAGCCATGCAGGGAAAGCATTTGTATCTTTTGTGACTCAAACGTGAAAAATCTAAGCCCTGATTCAGATAGAGTCGATTTTGGTTTCTGGATCTTCCATGACCTTCATTCCCCTTGGTAAGCGACTGACTTTGAGCCTCGGCATCATAATTCACAGAATTTACAAATGATTCTGTGAGAAATTCAACCTTCTGATTATAGGAATGAGAGAGTGAGTAAGGAACAAGTGTGCGAAATGGCTCCACGTGTGATAAGTGTGGAAAAGCAGACATGTCAGAAAAGGGTTGGGGTAGGCTAGAGAGAGTGGGAAGAGGGGCTTCTTCTGAGAGGGGCAGTGGCCCAGAACATAGCCTGCTGGGGGTGGGGGTTGTGATGAGACAGAGATTCCAAGTATGTGCTTGGAATTTGTGCTCAGAACTATCTCCTGGATTTTGTGTCTTTCATAATCACTGTCTGTATTCTTTCAATAAATACCTGAGGCTAGCAGAACAGAATTAAAGACCAAGAACCATGACCATGAAAACCAAATCTCCGAGGGATGTTGAGATTCCATGACTAGGCAAGGTGATAGAAGAAAATTAAAGCCCTCTGTGTCTGTGACACGCAGGCATGAACATGAGGGAATACACTCATGCTTGTATGTTTGCAGGAGGGACAGTCATGATGCTACATCTCTGCGTTCTAACACTTTGAGGAATTCGGAGCTCATTCTGAGGATCACTCCCTCGCCACCTGAACCCCTCCAGAAACTTTCTGCTCCTTCTTCTCAGGGACATTCCCCTCCATACTTCATTTTCCAAGTCATGCAGGCAGCACACACAATGAAAATGTCATTTAGAGCATGTTTGAGGCGGAGCAGGCAGGCCTCCTGCTTTTCCAGTTCGATTCTCTAATACATTATTTCATTTCCATGTTTACATAGTGAAGCAAAAATCAACCCCAAGTTGTCCCTTCTTCAGGACAGGTGACTGCACAATCCCAAGAGAAGACAGCTTAAATTGCATGATTCATTGCTTGATGCGGGACAGAGCACTTAACTACGGTTTAATTATCTCTGCAGACGAGGAGCCTGTGGTGATGTGGCCAGCGGTGAGCAGCTGTGGCATCTGAGTTTCCTGCTGTCTTTTTTCTTCTGAGAATGAACTTGCTGGTGACCATCAGGGTGGCCCAGTGATAGCTTCCCAGGTCGCAGCAACAGAGAACTTCATAGCCTTTAAAATTGCAAAGCTTTTCTTATCACTGCAAGTATGTACTGCTCAGTGGGCATCAAAGCAAAAGAAAATGTGGTCATCTGAGGAGGAGTGAATCATAGCTTTGATTTGGTCCAGCTAACAGAGATGGCAACTCCCTGACTATTGGCTGTCCCTTTCCCTTACTCATGATGCCATGGGCTATGTCTTTATTTGCAACCTCAAGCTTATGGTGTTGTCCTCTATTTGAGTTCAATTGCAGCCTCTTTGCATTTTTACCGCAGAAGTGTTTTGGATTTTTAAGTCTATCATTTTCCCTCATATACAGCAAGAGTTAAGAACCGTTTTCATAAAAAAAAAAAGAAGAAGGAAAAGCAACATAAGAATGTCATAGATGACTTTGGTACCCATCTGCCTTTGGCTAATAGGGTAACAAAGACAATAAGAGAGACGAGCTGAGGGATGGAGTGCCATTTTCAGAACCTGGGTTTCACTGATACCAACCATGTCAGCTTGGTGCTCATGAAGGCATAATGGGGCCATCAGGAGAGAATGCGCTTCTGGGTGACAAAGTTCCAACATCTTTGTCAGCTGTTGCTATAAGTAAGATTCCCACAGCAGGAGTGAAGCTTGTCACTGTAATTTTTGTTATGAGGGTACCATCAATTGGAGGCAGGGACAAAAGCTTCTAAATGAGTCCCAAAGATGGAGTGAAGGCTGTTTAAGACCGGTAGGTTCAGGAAGATGTAAACCACAAGAGAACTGCAGGCAAAATGGCTCCATCATCCTCCATACTCAGTACTTACATCCCTGGCTAAGATGGCTGCCATCCACTTGATGCCTTAGGTCCTGAGACTTGTGCAGAAAGTGAATGTTCAGAGAGCAGTTGCTGTGCATGGCTGGTGTGCGTATATGCATAGTAAAATGTTAATTTCCCATTATTTTCTTTCCGTGAGCTCATATCCAACTTGACTTATGTTGGTACCAATCTAGGCTTGCTCAAATAAGAAGCAAAAGTATAGAAACCATCACAGCTGTCCAGTCAGGGAGGTCAAGTTCTGGAATCTTTGTTTACATGCCTATATCCATGCCTGGATATTCCACTAGAATTTCAGTTGTAAAGAAAGAGACACCTGAGGGAGGCAGGGTTTAGCTCTGTATTCCCTTTGATACTTTTTCTTTGTTATGGAGATGGTCTGTTGTTGTAACGTGCCCTCCACATTGATTAGATGATCATTTAAAATAGGTAGCTTGCTTGGCTGGCCCAGGACATGCTGGAATGATTTGGGAATGACCTATTGTATTAGTTTGTTATTGTTGTTATAAAAACCAACAAGCCATGAAATTAATGATGTAAACAAAGCATGGAATTTTGTCAAGTTCTAGAAGTCAAATCTAGAATCAATGCACTCACAGATTTGTTTTTCTGGATCTTTTATGGAGCACTCATAGTTCTTGTCTGTACTAAATCCTTGAGGCCACTGCATTTCCTGGCTTCCTCTCTTAAACACACGTTTCTTTTTCTCAGGTTTCTTTAGTCTGCCTTGACTTGCCAGTGTACCCATGTGTGTTATCCTCAGATCACATCCGCAAAGACCCATTCACAGTGTAATATGATCAATTCACACATGTTGGGGATTCATATATAGACGTATTTGGTGGCAGAGTAGATATAATCGGTCTGTTTTTTCAGGATCTTACAAACAGTACGGTGCGAGGAAGATGAGCCCCTCTTCTCTGGGTATCTTCACTCCACAGATCATTTGGCTCACAAGTTCTGTGGAAGTTTCCAGAACTGTTCAAGGTTGTTCTAAATCCAAGAATAAGTCATTTGGTTTACTCTTCTCTATTTCATAATTTATAAACTTTACTCTCCCAGTTTCAAAGTCTTTCAACAAAGACAACTTTGAAAAACTCTCCTGAAGCTGGAGATGGGTATCTGAGAATACTGGGTACAAATGCTTGGGCCACTGACTTCTGTTCTGTAGGGATGCAGGCTTTGCTTGGTCCACCTTTTTCTTATGTTTGAAAAATCAGAAACAAAACCACTACCTTTGCTGAGTTCTGGTTTCCATTTCTTATCTGTCTGCCTCAAGAGGCTATAGCTGCTCTCCTTGTTTCTGTGGCCTCTTGTTAAGTCATCTTTACAACTCCAAGAGCAGAGGAGGAGGAGCTGGAGAGTTTCGTATCAGGAGACCTGAGCTGTGCTGCTGGGTCGTGATGCTTTCACCACTGGGCTAGCCTGACATTTCAGAAAAATGTTTCGGCCCTCTCTACACTGTATGCTATTACCTGGTAATAATGATAGCAATGGTGACCTGGCAGAATTACTTCAGTGAGGTTTAAGGGTTGAATGCAATGGTTCTGCCACAGAAAAGATGCTATAAAAATGTTTCCTCTTATCACTTTCACTGACAAATGCACTTAGTCCAGAATCCACACAGAAAGGACTTCTTTCAATACTCCTTTGTCCCTTTCTTCCTCCATTCTTTTCTTCCTTGTGCTTCCCCTCTCCTTCTTTCTCTTTCACCTTTAGGTTTTGTTTGTTTGTTTTTATCTTTTTAAGTCAGTCTGGAAATGGAAACAAAGCAAAACCAAACAACAAATGTGTCTGTACTGGCTAATTTCATGTAAACTTGACACAAGCTAGAGTCATCAGAAAGGAGGGAACCTCAACTGAGAAAAATGCCTCCACGAGATCAGTCTGTAAGCAAGCCTGTAAGGCATTTTCTTAATTAGTGATTAATGGGAGAGGGCCCAGCCCATTGTGAATGATTCCACTCCTGGGCTTGTGGTCCTGGGTTCTGTGAGAACGCAGACTGAGTAAGCCATGATAAGCAAGCCAGTAAGCAGCATTCCTCCATGGCCTCTGCTTTAGCTCCTGTCTTCAGGTTCCTGCCCTGTTTGGATTCCTGTATTGACTCTTTTTGATGATGAAGAGTGGTGTGGAAATGTAAGCCAAATAGATCCTTTCCTCTCCAACTTGCTTTGGCCATGGCATTTCATCTTATCAGTAGAATCCTTGAGACAAAGTCTTAGCTTTGGCTTCTTCTTCTTTTTTTTAAAGATTTACACTTTTATTTTTGGCACCCTTGAACAAAGTATTCTACTATCTAACAATTTTGGATTAATTTCTGTAATCCTAAAAAATTAAAGTTTAACTGGGACTCATGCATTTTCTAGTCTTTTATTCTACAAATGACTTGGACAGCCCTTCTTTTTTTTTAGCTCTGCCATAAGCTATACACACAGCTTCTAAACCTAAAAGAAAAGCTTTGTTTTCTTTTGGCTGCATCAAGGCCATTTGAAAGCATTTTGAAGATTCTCATTCCCTCACTTATTTTCTTGCTGATGGTCCTCTTCCTCATGGATGGATGATAATAGTCAACGTTTCCCACTTGGAGTGAGCACCTCCCCTTTCAGACTTCTCTGCCCTACTTCCTCCATGTTTCTCCTCATCTGAAGAACTACATCTCAACATTTATTGAAAAGTGACTCAGGTGAGAATTGGTACCCTTTGCTCTAACATATCTTTGTGTATTTCTCTGTGTGCCACCAACTCGTTAGCTGGAAAGTTGCCTGCCCTCATATATGCCTGCCCTGCATCCAACTATTGTACATCCCTCTCCAAACAATGGAATACGTTTCTTCTCTCATTCAAACCATCAAATGTAGAAAGATTCTATTCAATTACTCTCCAATTATGTCTGAGATAAGTAGCTGTGATAGGCAGGGGTGCTCCTATGAGCTCTAGCAATGCTTTCACTTGGAGAAGGTATTTGTATGGTATTTAAAAAGGACTTTGCAGATGTAATTTGGATGCTAAGGAGCTGACTTTAAGATAAAGAGGTTATTTTGGATTATCAGGGTGAATCCCATGATGTAACCATATCAGCCTTTAAAAGCAGAGCTTATTCCTGCCTGGAAGCAGAAGGAGAAATCAGATAGTTTGTGAGCAAGGTTGGTCAGAGGCACTTGTAATGGCTTGAAAATGAGGAGGGGCATGTCTCTGAGTTAAGGAGTGAGGATAGCTTCTAGAAACTGAGATGGTCTTCTGGCCAATGGATAGCAAGGAAATAAGAATCTTAGCCATAGGACTACAATGGAAAGAGTTTCTTCAGCAATCTGAGTTGAAATTGGTGGATTCTCTAGTGGAACCTCCAGAAAAGAGCCCGGGGAGCTGATAACTTGGGTCTTATGCAGAGAATTCAGCTGGTCCCAGTGAGAATGTTGCCTTACAAGTCTATGGGATAATAAACATGTGTGGTTTTAAAACCATTGTGTTTGTGGTCATTTGCAGCAGTCACAGTGCAAAGGGGATAAGGCACTGCCGAGGGAACAAGGCAGGCAAGCATAAGTAATAGTTTAGCAATCCAGGACTCCACATTGCTAAGTCCATGGTGTTTCTAAGTATTGTGTAAAGAACAATGCCCAGAATGTATTTTCATTGACCTACGTTGCTTCTTTTGGCTTTTCCCACCTATTATTTTCTACAGTGCAAGCTTTTGGATGAAAACCGCCTAGGGTCCATCTTGGGATTATCACAGGAATTGAGGATTTCAAGGGGAGAATGAAACTGAGCCATTTGCAGAAATAGGAAGTGACGGAAGGATGGACAGTGATAAGGGGATGTAGCAGCCAGCAGAAGGGCAACGAGGCTCAGCAGACACAAGTGAGAGCCCTTTACAGTGGAAAGGGAAGCTTCAGATGTTGCCTCTAAAATCTGTGTTCCTTTTACCTTTAGGTGGTTTTCTTCCCTTACCCCAAGCTCCCCATAGTCAGGCTGGACAGGGCATAAAGATACAAATTAGAATATAACACTAAAGGTGATTATCCTTTCCACTAGAGCAGATAATTGAAGACTAGCTGAAATAGATAGTGTACATTCTGTTTCCAAATATCAGACTGCGGTGGTTCACCACACTGCATCAAGAGTGGCCCCTGAGACACAGTTCATTCCCCCTGTGTCTAGATGGTTCGGCTTATTTGTATAAGTTTCCATATCAGAAAAGCCATCTGGGTCCAGAAGGAAAATGGTAAACATTAACCGAATTATTTTGAATTTGTTTTTCTGAGTTGTCTTCCGTTTTCACGTTGCTTGCTTCCCTGGTATGGGTCTCCTGGCATCAATGGGAGAATAAGCACGTGTAGCTTACATGATTTTTGCTGGAGCTTTGGGAAGAAGTGGCCGCCACCGAGCAGTGATAATGCATCAGTAATTTGTGATGGGCCCCCAAATGGCAATGCGCTGCAGAGATGACTTCTGAAAGCTTCGCGATCATAGAATAATTTATAAATATGATCAATCATTTAATATTCCAATCGCTGAAGACGAGACACATAAAGACATTTGAGGGAAATTAAAATTCTTCCCTAGCTGTAACCAGTTATCAGTTGTCTGTGCCCGTGTTCAAGTGAGAGGCGCATCGGGGACTGTCTTTACAGATCAGCCAGCATAATTGGTTTTCTGCTTCTCTCTGCATCTTAGCAAATTTGCTGAAGCTCTCCCCCTATTTCCAGCCAACTTCTCTTTGCACCAAACCCGCAGCGTTCTGTCACTAGCTCATGGAGACAATATGAACTGACCGTTTGGTACTGGATAAACCAGTCAAAGGGCTCTTCCCTGGGGAAGACAGTTTCTCCCACTGTCAGCATTCCCCAGTTGTTGATGGTTCTTCACCTACGGCTGAGGCTCTGTGTGTGTCTCTCTTTGATGTTAGAAGGTCCATGGGTACGTATGTGTATAGGTAACAGCAGTGAAAGAAATAGAGGCCAAGATTTTGAAAGAGAGCCAGGAGGGCTTGCATCGGAGGGGTTGGAGGGGTTGAAGGAAGGAAAGGAAAAGAGTAGATAATGTAATTTTATTATAATTTCAGAACAATTAAAAATTGTAAAGAAAATGCTGAACACATTACCCATGCTCTGTTCACAAAGCTTTCTTGGGTGCTGCATTAGCTGTCCTGTGTTGGTTCCTCCTGATCCAAGGGACTCTTCAGTCTTCTCCAGATTGTTCAGATTTGTCCCTGTCCTGGGAACACAGGCTTCCCCACACATTTGTTCCTCTGAAAGAGTAGCAAGCAGGTGGTTTTAAATGCTAAGGCACCTTTCCAGTCCCTACAGTTTAGTTTTTAAATTTTAACCACCCACCCATCACAGCATGAGCAGGAATTTTCCCTTGGATTGCTACATTTCAGCAGAGCTAACTTTAGCAAAATGGGGATGTGATTCAGAAACTTTGAAACTTCCGGTAGGTAGCGCTGGTTCATTCCTAGAAGGAGAACACTAGGATGCATTTTGTATCCTGAGACTTATCTTTCTGAGAGTGAGAATAAGCCGGGAGTGCTTCCCAGATTCCCACTCAACTCCTTCAGAGTCAGCAAGTCCGAGATCACAGGCTAGCTGGCGTGGGAGGACACAGGTTACAGTATCAGCCATCTGGAAAGGGTCAAGAGAGGGTTGCTGTCACTCAAGAGTCATCCTTATACTTGCCTATACAAAATGCGAATGTGAGCACAGACGAGTGTGTGTGTGGGCATGCGCATGCATATGTGTGTGGAGGCCTGCGATCAACCTTCAGCATTGTTTCTGAGGTTCCAGACTTCTGTGCTTTGAGACAAAGTCTCTCTCACTGGCCCAGATCCTCCTGAGGAGGCTTGGCTCTCCTGTCAGGATGCTTCAGTGATCTCCCTGCCATTGCCACATCAGCTCCCAGGTTATAAGTATGTGCCACTACCACACTGGCAATGTGGCAATGGAGAGATGGCCCAGTGGTTGAAAGCACTGGCTGCTCTTACAGAGGATCTGTTAAGCTACCAGCACCTAGACAATGGTTCACAACCCTCTCTAACTCTAGTTTGAAGGGATCAGATGCCCTCTTCAGACCTTCACAGGCATTGCATGCATGAAGTGCAGGGACATCCACATAGAACAAAAATAAATTAATCTTTAAAAAAAATCTCATAACCACCACAGCCACTTTAAGGAAGGATGCGTGATTTTAACATATATGGACTATATCTAGACTTATAGGAAAGGACATGGCTAAAGCATGTGTCTAGATTCGTGATGTATTTGCCCATGTGACAAGAACATATAAAGGCCCAATATAAAAGAAAAAAAAAAGCCCAGCCCTAAGGGAGTATGTTTAGGAAGACTGAGGGGGTACAATGCCTTAATGCCTGTTACAAACCAGAAAGAGGGAGAATGCAGTATAAGGAATGAACTGTAAGGAAGGGGAGTATGAACTCAGGACACGGCTGCAGAGCTTTTCAAACTTCATCTCTGCCGTTTTTAACCAGACATCTCATCTTTAAGCTGGAAGTATCACGCACACACTTTCCATGCCCATTGCTTTTTGCCAACCGTACACAAACTAGGGTCATCTAGGGAGAATCTCAGCTGAGGAATCATCGTGGCTTGTGGCATGATTAGGGAATTGTGATTGATGACTGATGTGGGAAGGCTCAGGCCACTTTGAGCCGTGCCACCTCTGGGCATGTGGGCCTGTGCAGTAGAAGACAGCAGACTGCGCAAGCCATATGGAGCAAGGCAGTGACTTTCCTCCATGGCCTCTGTGTCAGGTCCTGTCTACAGGTTCTGTCCTGTTTAAGTTCCTGCCTTGGCTTTTCTTGATGATACAGTGTGACCAGAACATGTCAGCCAAGTAGTTCTTTCCTGCCCCTCCTCCAAGTTGCTTCTGGTCAGTGATTTATTGCAGTAACAGAAACCTAAAAAAGATGCTCGTAATGGGAAAATTACAAGATACGTCTGTAAAATTAAAATAGCGGAGCAGGGTGTGTGTGAGGGTGTGCGTGCAAGCTTTGTGTAATTTCCTGAGGTGTGGATGTTTTTGGCTTTGTGAGCTTTGTGCTTTCTCCATCAATCTGTGAGCCACAGTTTGATGACCCTAAAATCCAGAGTCCATTGCATTATAGTTAATGGACTGATACCATCCTCTCTACTAAATACATAATATAGATAAATGGTTAAGAAATTATCAGTTCACAACAGATGGTGCTGGCCGAGTGAAGGATCAGATCCAGAGACAAACTTGCAACAAATTTTCTTTAAAAAAAAAAAAGTAAGTTGTTACTTCTGGGAAACATAGATCACCAGAATGTTGGAGAACAATCAGTGGAAATATTGGAACACATTATTTAAAAAAGCAAGCACACTAAGAGTTGATTACTCTCAAGAGCGAGTTAACAAAAATAAATATCAAACTTTCTTTTTTTTAAAAAAAAAAAAAAGTGGCAGATTCCATTATTAAAACAGATGGTTGACATGGGCATGGTTGGAGATTGCAATAAAATAGTTGGCAGAAACTATTCAGCCTATACTATTGAAACAAATAAGTTGGCTAAAAACATGCAATCATTACATTCAGGGTTTATTTCTTTGCTAATGGCCAGACACTAACAGTGGCTCTGTAGGAGGTAGGCTGTACTGGGTAAGCCCCGCACCTTGTGATGCCGGTATTAACATGGATGCCTATTGCAGCACTTTAAATGGCCTCTTGTTGACCATCCACTCAAATACTAAAGCCATATTCAAGATTTTCAGTGAATGAGTATAGCAAGGGCTTCTAAAGGAGTCATGTTAAAAGTGTCTCGGATTATGAAATTATGGGTTCACCCCATAAAACAGCAGTACAAAGTGGGTATGAAAGCAAAGATTCAGCTGAACTACACTAAAATAAACTCCTTTACTGACAAGTATGGATGACAAAATACAATATTCTGCTTTTGTTCCCTCTGTCTCTCTAGGTTTTAATTTGTGTGTATTTAATTGTCTTGTAAAAAGTGGTTTGGAGTTTCGCTAACCACAGACTCACAAGGAGCCATGAGTTTTGCCATTTGTTTCTGAAGGAGTGCTGTGACTCCTTTTCCTTTCCTTGTTCTGCTCTTACAGCAGTTACAGGCACTGCAGTGCGAAAGGGAGACTGGTTTGTCAGTGGTCTGGGTATTTTCCTCATCCCAGTGACAACTTGGAGGCATTCTCAGTAACCATTTTTTTTTTTTTTCTCTTGAGATCACGTCTTTAGGTAGTTTGGTTGCGTCAGACTTTCATAAATTGCTCGTCTGCTCCTAATGGGCCATCTGCAGTTCTGAGTGTTTAGTCAGGCCCTCCATCTGTACATTAAATTGCCCAAGACGTCAATGTAGCAGGCAACAGGGCTTGACGGCACACACCCCACCAATGATGGTCAGAATATTAAGTAACTTGGGATCTTCTGCAGTTCTTCACACTCCCTGGCACACTATGTAACCGGCCTCTCTGGAGCCAAGGGCTTTGGTTTCCTTATGTTTGTTAATATGTCTGTCATTGTGGTGCCTGTCCTGCAGTACCAAGGGCATTGTGATCCTGACCTTACTACAACAAGAGTTTGTATCTTGATGGAAGACTCCTCTGGCCACCATGCTTTTTTCTTGCTGACTCTCATCAACCCCAAAGTTTTTCTCAACAGAGATAATGACGTCAAAGAGAACAGATCTGTTTAGTGCCTCAAACATCCTTGCTTTTAGGTATCCTGAGATATTTTTTCCAATCTTGTTTGCACAGGTGCTTATCACAAGTTAAGTTTTTTCTTTCTTTTTTTTTTTTTATTTACTGATTGGCCACTTCATTATCTATACTGGCAAGTCTTGAGAACTGGTTGATATTTTAATATTATTGTTTTTCTGATAGTTACGGCCTCCCTGGGTTAAACTTTAAGATATTTGCCAAATGTAGTCCCTCAGGATTTCCTCTCAAAGCTGTCCTTCTAAAATCGGAAGGCTGTATCTATGGGGGAGGGCAGTCCTGGTGTCCAAGAACCATTACTTACAACATCAAGTTTTATTGTAGCCTCTGTGCAATTCAACATGGAAGCCATGCACTTCTTATCTGCGGG
The DNA here is from genome assembly GCF_907164565.1 of Psammomys obesus. Taxonomy (NCBI): domain Eukaryota; kingdom Metazoa; phylum Chordata; class Mammalia; order Rodentia; family Muridae; genus Psammomys; species Psammomys obesus. Next base: position 7,394,540 of record NW_026596234.1, on the reverse strand, counting down.
CCTGCCAGCCATCACTGAATGAAGTCTCCAGCCGGCCTTCTCATTTTCCAGCAGGATCCTTCTCTGCACACTTGTCCTTTCTATGTGTTCCTTTATTCTCTCACTATGTAACTATTTAGTCTAAATAGAGACATTCCCTCTAGGAAGGAAGCTTTGAAACCCCAGAGCCAAAGAAACCATCTAACCAACCAAAGAACCAAACAACCACCTTACGGGGCTTTCTCAAACTTACGTGAAGTTTCTCAAACTTACATGATTAGCAAGACCTCCCCAAAGGGTGATACAAGAAGTAATGATTCTTGGCAAAGGGAGACTCTCTGGCTGGTCCAGATGCCTGCAAGTTGGGCAGAGAGCTCAAGCAATGCAGCTTTTGCGAGCTGTCACTCATGCTGCCGTTGGCTTTTTGGTGATACTGGCATCTTTGTGTATTTTCCATCCTGCATTGGTAACCTCAACCATAAACACATAGGATGCAAGCTAGCACTGGCTTGCTAGGTAGGCTTGAGCGGATTGGTTTCTCTGGTCCCTCTTGATGCCATATGTAAGGTGAGTAGACATTTGTTCCTTTTTTTTCCCCGGACCCACTTTTGTGCTTCCTTCTCCCCCACAGCCACTTTGTGCCACACATCATTGAGGAGTACTGGTGGAAGCAGAGACACAACGCTATGTTTGTCTGCCAGATGTGTGCAGATGCCAGTGTGTATAATACACAGGAAACGTTTAACAGCATTTTTAAATGATGTAGTATCTTTGATTTGGGACACTTGATTCTATTCCAAAGTGGATATTCCCTCTTTATACAAGAGGCTAGAAGACCTTCCTGCCCTGCCCCACACCTCTGATTCTCTAGACACACTAGTTGCTTGTGATATGTGCTTTGGGTCTACGTCTTCCCATGAAAATGTGCCGGATGACAGGCTGTGTCATTAAGTTTAATCAAAGACAGCTCTGTCTACCACAACACTGTTAACCGTGGTTACACATAGTGACAAAATCACTCAGAGAAGGAGCCTGAATAAAACAAGCTGTTGTTATCACACAATCAAGCCTGGCTCCAAGAAACAACACAGGGACTCCCTACTCCTAAAGCAAAGGGGGCGTTTGCCAGGCTGCTGAAGCGAATTATTTCTTCTCTGGATGCTCTTTGTCCACTCGGCCTGATCAGATTCCGAGTCCATAGTGGTCATGCTCAGGGTGCCGCCCTCCTGAAGGCAAGAAGCCTCAGACAGGGTTCAGAAGAGGGACCAGACAGTGGCACATATTCCAGCCTCCCTCTGCTGATCAGATCATCCATACTTTATATTTACCAGCTGCTTGGAATGTCTTTGTTGGGAAGAAGTTCCTCATTGGAAGGAGTCTGGGTGAAGCTGAAAGTCATCCTTTACAATTTAGGCACGCAGTGGGAAAATTGATAATGTATTTTCTTTTTGACTCCTTCCAGCTGCCTGGAGCAAACATTCATCTTCCATTTCCTTTAATGGGATCTGACTTGTGACATCATGTTGGGAAGGCTGCAGTTTATCGGCTGAGTTCTCTCTCTAGCATTCGCACACTATGACGGGCTCCAGGACTCCATTCGTTTTATTCTACTGTTTAGGACTGCGGATGCCAGCTACCCAGGGGACTCCTTCTCTTAAGACCTCATTGTGAGTAGGCCAAGGCACCTCCGCAAACAAGCACCCTATGTGGTGTTCGGTCTGGTGCTTGGCTGGCACAAGCGCGGCTTGTTCTCACGTTTGGGTCCAGCACTCGGATGCCAAAGGTATTTATCTTCATTAAGGTCTCCAGAACAATGGGGCAGGCCAGGTGCTCACAATCTGTGTGTTCACTTGGAGGGAGGCTGCCCTCAAGTCGGAGTTTTCTGGAGTGGTGGTTTGAAAGTTTGAAGCCCCTTATGCAAAAATGTTGAGTGTGGGTGTGAACCTAAGCCATGCTGTGCTGGGTAGAGGATTGGAACTTATGCGCTTCCCAGGGGGAGCTTTAGAAAGGCTGACCCCATGTAAAAGACAAACCATGACCATCTGAGGGTCTTGAGTAAAATGGGCTTCAGAGTATGTTCTGACCATGAGGCATGGATCTTAAAGTTTAGTGAGTGAAACTTCCGGTCCTCACTAGAACGATGGGGATTAAAAAGTCAGGATGACGTGTGCGAGGACATTAGCTAATAGTTGCAATTCTAATTTGTTTTAAGGTAGATATAGCATCAAGTTTTCACCCTCTCATTTCCAGAGGGGACATTGCCAATGCAAACCCTGAAGATGTCTTCACAATTCCATAATGTAGGCTACTCACCTTACTGGGTTCATACTGGATGTTGCTTAGCACTGAGAGGTTCATTTTACAGTGCAGATCTCAGGTGGAGGTTCATGCTGGCCTCGAGATACCCACACTAACCCGGAATAGCCTCATCTCCTGCTGCTTTCCTCAATAGGACTGAGATATGATGCTTAGCATCCATTTATTGTACCAGCCAGACCTTTTGCTCACTCATCCTTGGTTCTCTCCCAGCAATAGCAAATTGGCTACAGTATAGGTATATAGATAAGGTCCATCCAGAAAAAGAAAACCCTGCTTCATTTTTTTTTTTTGGTTCTCTAGTATCTCATGGTTTATTTTATTTTATTTTTTTTAATTTTATTTTTTTCTTATCAGTTACATTTTATTAACTCTGTATTCCAACCGTGTCCCGATCCCTCATTCCCTCCCAGTCCCTCCCTCCCTCATCTCCACCTTGCCCCTTGCCAAGTCCACTGATAGGGGGGACCTCCTCCCCATTCATCTGATCCTGTTTTATCAGGTATCTTCAGGACTGGTTGCAAAGCTCTCCTCTGTGGCCTAACAGGACTGCTCCTCCCTTGGGGGGTGGGGAGGCCAAAGAGCCAGTCATTGAGTTCCTGTTAGAAATAGTCCTTGTTCCCTACACTATGGGAAGCCAATTGGTTACTGAGCTACCACAGGCTACATCTGAGCAGAGGTTCTAGGTTACATTCATACATGGTCCTTGGTTGCATGTCAGTCTCAGAGAAGAGCCTGTGCCCAGGTATATTTGGTCCTTGTGGAGCTCCTATCCTTTCCTCATTTCTGAAATACATTTTGTATTCCTCTATGTGTGTGTGTGCGCGCATGTATATGTGTGTAGGTGTGTGTGTGTGTATGTGTGACAGAGAGAGAGAGAGAGAGAGAGAAGAAGGGAGGATGGGGAAGAAACGTGAATATCAGATGGTTTTCTCAATCAGGCCACACGTTTTTTGGAGACACCCTCTCACTGAGTCTGGGAGCTCCCTGAGCCAGGTTGGCTGGCCAAGTGAGCCCCCGGAGTTCTGTGTGGGTTTACAAGATTACGGTGCTGAGCCTGGCTCCTTACGTGGATGCTATGGAATCAGGTCTCCTGCGTGTGGAGTCAGCACTTTATTATCTCCCTCATCTTCACAGCCATGTAGTCATTCTTCATCTATTACTGTGACCTGTGAAATGTGGTGTGCTGCAATTGGCTGGATCCCTCAATCCAAGTAGCAGAAAGCAAGAGAAAGCATGTTCCAAACAGCAAGAGAAAGCATGTTCCAAACAGCAACCCACACTCTTGCTGAACATGGCATTTGGTCTTTATTTTATATACATAGCCTACTGAACTGCAGCCTCTTCATAGTGCTTCTCTGTTGTGAGAAAATGTGTTTCTTCTTTTTAAGACACATAGATTGTGGCTTAACTCTTTTGCTGTTCCTCCTTTGCTGATGTGCAGTCGGTTCTACTAACCCAGGGCTAAATGCCTGAAACACACACACACACACACACACACACACACACACACACACACACACACACACACACAC